>NW_007578165.1:490902-498123 GCF_000690725.1 Stegastes partitus | reverse complement strand
GACCTTTATTGAGGCCTACAGCTACAACAAAACAGTATTCAAACATTATCTACAATAAATATTCTAATTTACAACAACACCAACCATAAACACTTTTCCATCCACTTGTCCTCAGTTCAAATGTCTCACCTTGATGGAGTATGTTTTGCCTCCTCCTTCATATTTCTCCTCCCTGCCTGCAGATGTCTCTGGTGCATCTCAGGCAGCAGCTGCTGGAGGCGGCCAGTCTGCACAGGACGATGATGTCAGAGTCCTGTTGTGTTCTCCACAGACTGGGTGAGGCGGCTATGGGTTAATTATGGAATAATCTTCGGGCTAATCTATAATAAGATAAATGTGTGGACGCTCATCTGCTGCCACAAAACATCGATTGGCATCTTTTATTGTGGTGCTGGACTTTGTCACTGTGCGATGGCAGAGTGACAATAGGGCTGAAGCCTCGTATTGAGCTGGAGGAAGACGATAATAAAAAAAAAACACTTGAAGGAGGAAAAACACTCCAAACATAATAAAAATTAGCCACATTTTTCTATACGCTATTAATTAAACTATAGTCTGGGGCTGGAGTGGTTTCTAGCAAGCTGATTATTTTCTCAATTGACTGTTTTGTCTATAAAATGTCAGAAAATGGTGAAAACTTCCCCTCATCAGGTCTTTAAATGTCACAATTTGTCTGACCAACAAAAATCTTGCTATCTAAGACAAACAGCAAATGATTACCAGAATAGTTGCTGATAATTTTTCTGTCTACTGACCAATCAATTAATAGATTTATTGCTTCGAGCACGCTGTGGCCCACATGTTACACAGACTCTCAGTATAGATAATAATCAGAATAAACCTGTGTTGCACCATCATGTACAGTACTCCTCTGAAATGTTCCTACAAGTATAAAACATTCAGTGCCTATTTTATTGTAATGTATATTTTAATGAATTGATTTGGCCGGCAAGCCGATAAAATAATGTAGATTCTTTTACAAAAGTCCAAGCACACATAAAAAAAAAAAAAAAACACACCCACGGGCGCTTCCTCTGACTCCTATTATCATATCTATATATAACATTCATTTATAATTTACCGCTCACAAGCACAGTCTACAGCACTAATGCAGTTTTGTTCATTTTCTCTTCCCTTTCATGCTCCCTCATGCGACTTACTACAAAGCAACAGATAACAGCGTTTAAATGAATCACATTTAAAGTGGGGCTCTGCCTGTAAACAGTGTCACACGGGGAAGCTGCTGCTGCAGGTTTTTAAAGAACACAGGAGGGTTTGTGCCACATGATGCCTGCTTTTTAAAACAAGTGGAGATGCAGGAGCTTTTTTTTTAAACTTAAGCACACATCCCAGATCATTTAAAGTTATGAATTCAAGATTAGCTGCTAATGAAATGAACCAGATTTGTCCCTCCTGTCCTAAGTGAAACCGTCCATGTGGAGAAAACTTGATGGTAGTTTAGATATCCATTAATGTGGAGTGTCAGTGTGGCTTGTCACATCTGCAGCAGTGTGTGATGCAGAACTGGAAACTTCCAAGCAGACTGTGACAGACTCTTACATCATCTGCGACTAAAAAAAAAACTAATGTGAGAAGTTTTTCTTCGTCCGTAGTTTGCGTTTATTGGTGAATCTGACACGACGTGAGCGCGGCATTAGCGCGGGCTTAGAGATGCGGAGCGTGACGGGTGTTATGTCATTAGATGACAGAAAAATACTGCAGAAAAGTCTGGAGAGCTTTAGGGGGAGTTATTCAGCGAAACGCCACTGACAGCGACAGAGTGTGTGTCTGTAACAATTACACTGGCAGGTTTTAACGCTATTAATAGCACCAAACATCAGGGGCCTAATAAAATCAATAAAGGGGCATTTCACTTCATTTTAAAGTTACGTAATATGATGAGGAGAACAACTCCACCTGCCGTAAAAGGTTTGGTTCTGGGGGAAGTTCGTCAAGTCTGATTGACGTAGTTTTTCTTGCTTGTCTTGCAGCTATGGATTTTTAGCGGAAAGACTGTGTCACAAACTTTGTTTAAAAGATGTGGGTGTTTCAGAGTTATTGAGTCGCGATATTGGAAGTCAGCTCGGCCCTTAGCAAGCACCAACGATCTGGCCCTCATTCGTTTCAAGCAATCTGTTCTAATCTGTCTCTCAAGAGTCCCCCCAACTTCATCGAGGTATAACTCTCAATCACCGAACTGCCCCTTAAACGCCGTTCGGCTATGATGGAATCCTCCTCGGTGGCCATGAATGACACAGTAGCAGCCCAAAAGTCAAAGAAATTAGCACGGAAGTGAGAGATTTGAGGCTCTGATTTGAAAATAATTGAGATTTACTTTATCCTTCTTCAATGACGACTGTCAAGTTTCCCTTAAGCAATTAGCAGGCAATGAAGCCAAGTCAGTTTTATTTAAAGCCCGTCATCACGAACCACAAATTAGCCTCGAGGGGTTTTACAATCTGTGCGGCAGACAACAGCCTCTGTCCTCAGACACTCAAATCGGAAAAGGAAAAATTGGCCTTTTAACGGGAGAAAAATGGGAGAAACTTAAGGAGGAGCAGCTGAGGAAGGATCTCTCCTCCAATGGCAAGCAGATGGGCACGAAATGTTGTGCTTACAGGAAAAGCAATGCGCTAAATGTACAGAACAATCAAGATGATAAAATCGCTGTCGCACTGTGAATACAAACCACGGCGCTGCCGCACCACTGAGCACAAAAAGATTCCTGTTAAGTTAAGTGTAGGACAAAATAATAAAAATGATCTTGCGTGTCCCATCACCACCAGTAGCTACTTGACTCCTCAGAACAGAGGACCTGTTAGACATGTTTGTTTGAATGCATTTATAAAACATTACCGCATTGTTTGCATCAATCTTTTCGTGTTGTGACAATGTTGAACCAACAAACTGTGCTGAGTTAAAGGAATCAGTTTTTCCTCCATAGTAAAAGGTAATTTTAATTAGGATTTATTTTATAATTGATAACATAAACACATGTTTTTAAGTTGATTACTCCTAAAAAAATTGAGTTGTACCAGCCAGTAATTTTAAGGTGTTATTTGCTTCGTTACCATAATTATTAACACAAGTTTTAAAGTTGATACACATTTTAAAATCTTAAATTTTCCTAAGTAGTTTTAGTTTTTAGTTTTTCACATTTTGAGCCAAACTGTTGCAAAAAAATTAGTTAATTCAACAACAACATTTTGTCTGACTGTCTTTTTTTGAACTGCAGTTGCGTATTTCCATCCATCCATCATCTATACACCGCTTCGTCCTCATTAGGGTCTTGAGGGACTGGAGTCTATCCCAGCTGACTCAGGGTGAAGGCAGGTTCACCTGGACAGGTAACCAGTCTATCACAGGGCTACACTTAGAGACAGACAACCAAGCACACTCACATTCACACCTACGGACAATTTAGAATCACCAATTAACCTCGACATGTTTCTGGACTGTGGGAGGAAGCCGGAGAACCTGGAGAGAACCCACGCTGCACGGGGAGAACATGGAGACTCCACGCAGAAAGATCCCGGGTGTCCTCACTGGGACACGAACCGGTGACCTTCTTGCTGCGAGGCAACGAAGCTAACCAATTGTGCCACCTTACAGCCCGTTGATGTAACTACAAACATTAATATGTCAACACAACTCATAAAAAATAATGTTTTTTTGAGCTCCAACGCTGATATTGACTGAATCCCTGAATGCTCATCTGTGTGTATCAAAGTTATAGAGTTATTTTTCCCATTAAAATAATCCCTCCCTGCCTTAAAATGGATCAAATGTACCTCTACACGTTGCTCCCTTCAGAATGTGCAGATTTATAAAGTCTTCCTCCACTCATACCTCCCCACGTAGTGCAGCACAAACACCAGCTCACCAACAACTGGGCTGAAAAACTATAAAACTGTAAAACTGCTCCACGTATTTAAGAACCAGAAACTCATTCTAAAGAATAATAATGACATTGAAAGTGCCACAGTGCAGGTCGACAGTATTGGTCCAGTAGATTTATTACCTATTAAACCTCAATCTGAATCTGTGTTTTTGTCATCGATTCAGTCCTACTTTAAGCTGGAAATGTTCAGCCGTGGCACTGACTGCTTATTTTGCTCATAATGTGTCCTTCAGAATACAAAAAAAAAAAAGCCCACCATATGGACATTTTAATGAGAATCAAAACGTGATTTTCACCAGAGAGGGTGTCAAAGAGACTGGATTGGTTAAAGGTCAGGCCTCTGTGGAGGCAAGTCATGCTCTTGCAAAAGAAACTGGGATAATCATTTCTCTCCGGATCTGGCTTTCTGGTGCAAAGGCATAATCACGGTGAAAGAGGAAAAAGGCAAAAATAAACAGCTTCCATAAGGTTGAAATCACACTGTTGCTCAAAATGTCATAGAGAATGGAGGGAAAAACAACGACTAAACAGCTCCAGACCTGTCTCTGTGCACTGTTGTTAATATGGCATATGATATAAGATTGTGCCATTTGTGCCACACTTTTCCACAACAACGTAGCATAAATGCATCACAGATGACCTTGGTTTCAGTCTTTCTGCGTGTCCCAAACGGCCATAACACAATTGTCTTGGCTCTGAAATGCAGAGACACAAACAAACTGAAGCCAGTCTGATGCTCCAGTGAGGATAAAGTGTATCTTAAACCCTCCTGCTCTGTTCTCAACACAGTCACATTGTGTACACACCACCTGCCCTCCTGTGTGTCTAGTTACAGGCATCTGCTCTCGTTGCTTCCTCTTCTTCTTCTCCCTCCTCTCCTCGGCGTCGCTTCCTTTCCTGAACACTGGGGGGAGATGTTCCTCTGCACAGAGCGGCGGCGGCGGCAGCATCAACATCATGCTGAGGATGACGGTGCTGCGCTGGGCGGCTCAGCACGGCCACAGGGAGGTGGCCCAGTCTCCTGCTGGGGGACTGCACAGACGTCCTCCGCCTCAGCAAGTTCGACAAGACGGATAGCAGCAGCGCCGGGCTGACGATGCAGCCACAGGTGGATGGATGGAGAGTGCAGATGAGGGGGAGAGGGGGAGAAAATCCAGACAGAGTTGGGGGGAAGAAAAAACAGGACAACACTGAGTGAGATGTGAAGAGTCAGTAGGAAAGACAGACGAAGGATACAGAGGAACATGGGGGTGAAGATAGGGACGAGAGAGACATGATGGAGAGAAGAGGCAGGAGAGTGATGGAGGATACAGAGGACGGGGGTGAGGAGCTTAATGAAGGGGGACCAAGGGGAGATATAAGGACATAAGAGAAAAGACAGGGTGAGACAGGCAGGGAGGGAGGACGGGGACGAGTTAAGTCAGGCTGTCTGTGCCGTCTGAAACACATGGCATTTTGGTGCAAGGTTATAATACGAGATAACGGAACAGGAGACATTTGAAAAAGACAGAAAATGACCCAGCCGAGGCAGGTAAAAAATGAACAGGCAGAGGAGAGCGAGAGAGATGGACAGATAGATGAAGCCGGGGAAGACAAGGAGACATAGATGGATAAATGAGGGGCTTGGGAGGGAGGGAGGAAGGAAGATGGACAGAGATTAGAGGGACAGCAACACAGTAAGGAGGGACGGAGGGTGGAGGTGGTGAGGGGGGAGAGAGGAGAAATGTGGGGAGGCGAGGAGATTAACAAAAAGGAGGACGGAGGAGGAGAAAAGTCACAAGAGAGAGACAAGACGAAAATGTGAGATTGCAGGCGCCGACATGTCTCCACGGCCCCCCTGTGATTTCCAAAATACGTTTGATGTTTTCTAAGTGCGACTAGCGGAGCTCCAGTCAGACTCCGACTGGTGTTGCTATGGTTTCTGTGGCCATGCAGCCTCTCTCTGTCAGACAGCCATGTTGCAAACACTCCCCACCATCACGCCCGCATTTAGACACCATTTCACACAAGATGGGATTAGACGCAAGTCTTTGAAAACACCAAGAATTCTCTCTAATAATTCGAATAATAGAAGCACGGCTGAGGATTACGCTGGAATTAGCGGACGCAGTGTTTGGAGACTATAAAAGGCCCACGTGCGCTCCTAACAAGGCTTTACATAACAATAAGTGTAGGGAGGCCCTCAGGTGGTCTGTGTAGGAGGTTCTAGTTAGCATTAGATAACTTCTCTCCTTTAACAGAAGTCTCCAACTAGCCAGGACGCAGATAGCAGGGCCTGGAGCTAGAGCAGCTGGATGACCCATGCAAGATGGCAGAAGGGCGCCAACACGCTTTTATGACACATAAACACCCACCTCCGCCCTGAGTGAAACACCCCCCCCCCCTCCCGCTGAGGTCAGGATGAATCACCGCGAGTGCACCATCACACCAGCATGTCTGCATCGTCTAAAGTTAACTTGCAAAGTGTTGTGCTGTGGTGGGGTGAAGCACTTCGGCTGAGAATTAGTCGTGTGCTTTTCTTAGAATGCAACACGAAGCCACAAAAATATTCCCGTCTATGGGATATTGACACAGTTCCTCTCCGAGCGGGCGCAGATTTAATGTCTTTTTTCGAGATTAACGGCGCTGAAAACAAACCATCGCCGGATAAGCGATAAAATGAACTGTTAGCGTGCAGCCGTCTTATTTTATCCACCATTAACCGCTGACACTGTTGGGCCAAAATATGGAGCGTTTTTTTTTTGGAAAAGAGGATTTCACACTATCAGCGAAACAATCTCAGGTTATTACTCGATGCCGTCTACTTTTATAAATAGCGATGTCAAGTAAAGACACATATACATTACAGTTGTTCTCTTTGCTAGTCTATAAAGCCTTCATTTTAAACGCATAAAAACAAATCAAAGCTGTCATCGGTCCTGTTCTGTTCTGTGGTTTTCATGTCATCCGTCCATTTTATGTCTGCTTTTATTTATTAATTTATTGTTTCACATTGATGCTGCCATGCAGACATTTCTCCTTCAAATGACTTGTTGATAACATTGTAGAGAAATTTATATTAAAGATTTCCTTTTTTTTTCATGAATGTCACAATGATGGCTGCATCTAATAATTGTTTTCAATGTTGTTTAAATTTGTCTGTAAACTCTTGGAGGATATTGCAAAATGCAGTAATTTCCCAGAACCTCTTCATTTTCTATGGATATTTAGTCCAAAAACCAAATTAGCATCTAAGAGCTTTAATGAGACAACTGTTGGCGCTGGTTGCTTGATAAATGACGGGAAGAAATGAATTATCATAAGATGTGTCTATTAGCCTC
>NW_007578165.1:442731-489837 GCF_000690725.1 Stegastes partitus | reverse complement strand
CTATTATAGGACAAAAGTTCGAATCCACCTTCATATTCGCATATAATTCATTTTTAGCATTTTACCAAAATCTTGTCTCATCTGCACTGGTTTTAATGATGAAAATTAAAAGCTATCAAGCTCAGATTGTATTTTGAATTTTTGCTTGAGGGAATTTTGCCTTAATTTTAAACTATTAGTCGACTTTCTATGTCTTGTGTCGTGATCTTCTCAGTGCCATGTAGCCATGGAGAAAAACTCAAAACATCATTTCCTGTGTGGTCGTCTCTCCAAAGTCCTCCTTTCCACAACTGAACAGCAAAACCAAGACTTTATGTTACTACCTTTTAGTAACTAAACATACCATGTAATCGATTGTTAATTCTCAATATGCTATTTGATTAACCGACTCATTGTTTCTACTGCCTCCAGATATCCAAAACTTGACTATTCACAGCAAACAAGACGTTAATGATGAGAAATACAAATAATTAGAGGACAATTTTGAACCCAGGGCGATGCAGTTACAGTGAATTTATACACTCAAGTCTGTGCAAAATCTGTCTGACTTCCTATTTCCTATGTCAATCTGCATATTCGTTTGTCTGGCTCACTTAGAATTCAACGACTCTCGTATGTGCGTGCAGGTTAGCATGCAGAACCAGCTAATCATGTCCCACCGCATCATCCACGCTGGTGGGCTCAGAGCCGCCGCAGGTACACAACACACACGCATCAGTCTATTGTGTTTAGATGCAGCCGTAAAGTGTGGACGTTAAGTAACAAAAAAAAAAAAAATGAATGCGCAGCAGATGGGATGTGTGTAGGTGAGTGAAAAAGGAGCCTCAGGGGATTTACTGTGTTATCTCAAGGGACATATAATCATATCTGACAACAAACACCTGGGCTGGTTACCGCCGTCTATGACAGAAACAAACTGACTGAAAGCTGGAGGACGGCAATTAAGAGCTGTCACAATAACAGTAATAAAAAAATGAGGAAAACAATGCCTGAGCCAACGGGTGGAATTCAAAGAAGGGAAGGGAACACATCCAGTGAAGCATCTCGATTCATGTTGTGAATCAATCCTTCTCTTGTTCTCTGGCTTTCTTTGTTCACCTGTTAAAACAAGCGGACAACATCGCCATAGCAATTTTAATTGATGATTCGAAATTGATACCAGTGTCAGAAAATGCTAATTTCTTCCTTTTTTCCCCCCCGTCTGTCTTTGTGGTTGTGTAACATTCAGCTGTGGTCCTTTGTGAACATTATCTAACAATAAAAAAAAAAAAAAAACTGTCCTCAGGCTAGTCAGAGGACGCTGTGGCTGCTGAGACGGTGGAAACAACCGTTCAGAATGTGGTGCACGAAGGGTCGTCGCCATAGCGATGGGCCAACACAGCATCCCGCAGGTACAGCAGAGCGAGTGGGCAACATGCTGCATGGGTTCAGCGCTTGTGAATACTGATCGGCGCCTAACTACGAGAGAACAGCCGACATTGTGATAATTGCAAATGGCCCATTAGAGGATGTGATGATTCTGCAGACACACTTGAACCCTGACACCGTGGAGAACTCGAGCAAAGCCGAAGTGACACGAGAGTCTTTCAGTGGTGGTTTTCCCAGTGCCAGTACCGACAACCCTTAAAACGACAATTTACTCCGCAATCAGCGTGGGAAGACCTATCCGTCTATTTCAGGGTTGGAGATAGTTTCTTCCTCTTCCTTGTTGTCTGAAAATATTTAAGCTTTGGTGAGTCTAATTTATAAATCGCTGACTGTGGCTGTGTGTACTTTATCTTTCTTTTAGTCGGACGGTTTGCAAAATATTTTAATATTTTCGTTCAAATTTGCATCTTTGTGAAAGCTCAACGCTAATGTATGTCTCCTCTGCAAGTGAATCCACTAATTGCGCTGCTCTGAGTTTATTTTGGTTCAAGATTTCTCAGTTTTTCTGATATAGACGCTGTGTGAGCTAAAACAGGCCCATACAAATACTTCATAGTGGAGTTTTAAGAGGCCAAATAGCAATACAAATTCAAGTCAGTGAAGAAAATCTTAGGAATTAGACACACTTATTATTTAATGATTGCTGTTTGTTTCTGTTAAAAAGCCATTCTCAAGTATATATATTTTTTCTATTACATAATTTTCCTGACAGGCCTTGTGATGGAGCCTCAGACTCCGATGCGTCTGGTGATGAAGGTGCACCGTACGGACAAAGATAATCACGAGGCAATTACTGTAAGAGCACTTCATCCACTCTTATCCGGGGTGACCTGGAGCGAGCAGATAGGAGCTCGGTGTTGGGCTCAAGGACACTTCAGCAGAATGCACAGCGGTTCAAGGACGTCATTTATCGTTTCTGGGAATCAAACTCGTGACCTTTGCTTCAGCGTGCCCTCCTCTGCCTGCCGAGCCACTGAGCACACACACACACGGTCGTCTGTCTGTGCAGTGTTGTGGGTTTAATGTGAGTTACACAGGACGGATTGGCACGTCTCTGTGGAAAGAAAAACAAGGTTAAAAATGAAAGTTCATGGTTAAATCATTTTGGGACACGTCCTCAGTCATGGCACCAAACTCAAGAATCCATCAGAATGCGACCTTTAAATGTGGCAGCATTAAGGCCGTTCTCTGCTAACAGAAACGAAGGTCTGGGGTAGTTGGTTAACGGGCCAAAAGCAAATCTATGTCCACCGAAGAAAAAGTGCCAATAATAGTAATCTGATTGTTTCCTTGCAAAAACTTGCTTCAGTTTGATCTATTTAGTGCCGCCTCACAACACAAGTTATGTAAAGGCACTTCACATCAGCACAGTGAAGATCTTATAATAGTGTGTTATATAGAGAAACACAAGATAATTCCCTTTGAGCAAACATCTTGTGACAGTAGAATGAAAGAAGTCCCCTTTAAACAGAGGACAGATGTGGCAGAACCAGGCTCAGGGAGGGCAGCCGTCTGCCTCGACCAGCTGACTGAATGAGAGAAGAGAGAATAAAAGGCAGCAGACAACAATTTAGAGAACATAAACACCTGTTGGGTTCATCAATCAGCAACATGTCACGGTGTTAGAAATAACTGCAGAATCGCATCGTTTATGGTACACATGTGCAAGGAAATCTCATTATTAAAGGCAAAACTAGAGAAAGTTGTTCCAGATAAACATCCATCCATCCATCCATCCATCCATTATCTTTACACCGCTTAATCCTCACTAGGGTCATGGGGGGCTGGGGTCTATCCCAGCTGACTCAGGGTGAAGGCAGGTTCACCTGGACAGGTAACCAGTCTATCACAGGGCTACACTTAGAGACAGACAACCAAGCACACTCACATTCACACCTACGGACAATTTAGAATCACCAATTAACCTCAACATGTTTTTGGGAGGAAGCCGGAGAACCCGGAGAGAACCCACGCTGCACGAGGAGAACATGGAGACTCCACACAGAAAGATCCCGGATGCCCTCACCGGGACGCAAACCGGCGACCTTCTAGCTGCGAGGCGACGATGCGAACCACCGATCCTTGCAGCCTCCAGATAAAGATAAATATCTACAACAAAAGTTTCAGCATCAAAATTCTGCATTAGTTTAATAGTCATGGTGAGGTTTGTCAAATATGTTGGTAAAAGCCTGTTTTCCACTCAGTTCACTGAAGGTGAATCATGAAAACGTAGGATGTAGAGTTTCTTGATCTCGACGCACGCTACAGGAAAAAGGTGCCTCCACTGCGCCGTCAACAGTGTTATAACTTGTCACAAGCGGAGTCCGGTGAGGTCTTGTGGGGGAAGTCTGTGTCAGGCTGGGTGATGTAAGTTTTGAGCTGTGTCAGATTATGTAACACTATCAGCTCACACCTTGTAGCAGAGCAGCTCTCTGCTGTAAATGAAGCAGAACAAGAACTTTGGGCCACAGGGCCTTAACTTTTATTCATTGGAAAACCTCAGAAGTGAACAGGGAGAGCATGTTTTCTTTCCCGCACGTTGACATTTGAGGCTGTTTGTTTGGAGACAATATCCCAGGAACTATGACAGAATGAAGCCTGGAACTTCTCAAACTCAGCCGTTGATTCAGATTATGTAATATCAGAGTTGAAATATGAAAAAAAATCGTCTTTAAGCAAACATTAACCAAAGAAATATATAATGCAGAAGTTAACGTGTGACATTTTCTTAACCATATGTCACAATAATGCAAAACAAAACATATAAAAAAAGATTCTAATACCAAAAACTTGGTCACAAAAATGAAAAGAAAGATATTTTTGCTTAACTTTCAGAACTAATTAAGCAGGTTTCATAGATTCAGAGGTCCCAGATACTATTCAAACTTTTCCAAAATTGCAGATCCTGAGTCAATGACATGATGACAAATAACATCGAACATTTCAGACTTCTATTCTCAATAGTTCCTTAAATTATTGTTCAAACATTGCCTCAAACTTCAATGTACGAAAAAATGTGCTAAAAGTGGATCAACTGCAAATTTAAAACAAAACAAACAACAACAAAAAACTCAATATAATCTAAAATTTCACAGATACCATTTTAAATATCCAGAGTTTTTTGGGGGGTGAAAAAAAGAAATCCGAGATGGCTGAGCAGAAGGTCCCAGATGATTTGAGATGGAAGGATCCTGTTAGGAGAACATCCAGACACAAGCCTGTAAACGCGTCATCACATGATCTATTTTTGTCACTTCAACAATAAAAGGTAAAGGCCAAGTAAGAAAAACAGGATCACAGCGACAAAACAAACAAACAAACCAAAAACAAAGTATAAAACATTTACAACAGAGGAGCTATTTTAGGATGAATAAAACATCTGATTTTCTGTGTCGAGGCTTTACACCACTTCAGCTGGTATTTGTGGTTTTTTGTTTTTTTCAATGTGCGAGACAGAAACGCAAAAGCGTTTAATGACAGCGTTTAGCAATGCTGAATAGTTAATCGAGCTTTTAGCCAAGGGACTAAATTAGCATTTTACTATAATCCGGCATGTTTGCATCTTGTATTTTTATTTATTTTTTTTTACTGATGTTCATTAATGTGCATTGTCTCTGTTAAATAAACAAACAAATAAGAAATCTTCCATAAAGAGAAATGCTGCCTAATTCCGAGAAGAAAAGTGTTCTTTTTCATTTCCACTTTGCCTTTTATGTCCGTGTATATTTAGATCTCCACACTTATTATATGAAATTTATGTAAATGGTTTTGCGCTGCAGCCAGTGGAAGCATTTATCTCCCCAGCTGCCTTCGAGTGGTCACCAGTAATGACTGTCATTACACTGGGCAGCTCCCAGTAGCCAACAGCCAGACACACTGGTGCAAAATACCGCCTCGCTCAGCTCTCTGTGACTGCGTCGAGTGCTGGGATTTGATGCGCCCTGTGTTCCTGAACAGCTGTCTTCCTCCGACGTACTTTGAGGACTAAAGCAGATTGCGGCTGACGCGAATCTGACAGACCGGCTCCAGACTTGAAACAAGACGGAGCAGACAGGATCACATCTCCCCTGTTGTGTCCCGCTCACACAGGCTGCCTCGGCTTTCTCCAAACCCATCACAAATTGTAGCCTTAAAGGCGCGTCATAGCCCCGATCCTCAGCTCTGAAGGCTGCACAAGGGCTCACGTAGCCTGAGATCGCCTGGTAGGGGCCCGCGGGCTGTACCGACAACACCAGCAGTGACAGCAGCTCATCTGTCAGGACCCCGAGGCGCCGAACGACCCGAGGAGATCGGCTAATCTCTGCTTTCTTTAGGATGACCCCTGACATGCAGCTGATCTTAGCTCTGCTCCTTCTTGCTTTGTTTATCTGGACGGTTAAAAACACCCCATTATGCAATCCAACAGCTTCATAGCGATTAATTGCGTTTGCAGTGTTACACTTGTGCTGCGACTATCACAGAGGTGTTACCTCGGCTCTGGTAGTTTCTATTTATAGCCGAGCTAGCAGCATGAAAGCATCAGTCTGTCTGCCAACCATTGAAATATAATCAAAAACCACTGGATGGATTGCCATGAAATTTTCAACAGACATTCGTGTTGCCCAGATGATGAATCCAACTGACTTTAGTGACGCCCAGACTTTTCCTGCTGTGCCACCGTGAGGTTGACATTTGCAGTTTTGGACGACCTTTGTCAGCAGCTATTCTGCTTCAAAATTTGGTGAAGATACCGATGTGCCCTCAGGACTTAATTGTGATCATATCTCAACTTCCCACATTTTGCCACATGAATCAGAACGTTAACTAATAGTTTGGTTCACACCTTCAAAACTCATGATATCCTGATCATCCACAGCTGCCCTTTCTCTTCTAGATACAGTTTATGGTTCTTAATTAGCTCAAATGTAGGCATGAGCAAAACAACCTGCTTAAAATCAACATATCAATATTTATCTCTGCTCTATTACAGCCTGACAGAGTGATGGCTGCGAGTTTTTTTCTGTTTTCGGCTTCTTCCCTCTTTCTCAGGATTCGATGCGGTCAGCTCTCTCCACGCCGCCGCTCTTGTTAGCGTGAAGTCGCCTGCTGCTCCCTTTCAACTGTGAAGAGCTTCGCCAGGAGAGCAAACAGCAGGAGTTTCAGGGAAGCACACGATCCCTCACCGGCTTCCCACTGCAAGCGCAACCTTCTGCTGGAAGTCAGGATCCAAGCAGCAGGAAGGCCGACGCGTGGAGCTAAAGCCTCGGAAATACCCTCATCTCACGCTGTTCTGTTTGGATTACATTATGTCATAACGAGCTCCCATCATTTTGTTCTGTTTAGTGTGCACATAGGACTAATCATATCATTGTTTCAGGGCTGCAAGGTGGTTCGGTGGTTAGCATCATTGCCCCGCAGCAAGAAGGAGTTTGCACGTTCTCCCTGTGAGCGTGGGTTCTCACCGGGTTCTCCAGAAACATGTTGAGGTTAATTGGTGATTGTAAATTGTTCGTAGGTGTGAATGTGAGTGTGCTTGGTTGTCTGTCTCTAAGTGTTGATAGACTGGTTACCTGTCCAGGTGAACCTGCCTTCACCCTGAGTCAGCTGGGATAGACTCCAGCCCCCCTAGTGAGGATTAAGAGGTGTATAGATGATGGATGGATGGATATCATTGTTTCCCATAAGGCTGTAGCGCTGCATTTCTCACATATAAGCCCGTTTTGTTGCCCGTTATTGTATTATACTGCAATGTACTGTGTATCCATGCTATTGTGTTATTCTAGCTGCTATCTGCCTCATCTGCTTTGTCGTGATTTATTTCATCCAGAGCTGCAACTAATCGCTTTCATTATCTGTTCATTTCTCAGCGAGCTTTATGATTAATTGATTAGTTGTTTAGTGCATAAAACAGGGAACGGTGCCCATCGCAGAGTCCAAGCTGAGGCTTTGAAAAATGCTCGTTTTGTCTGACCAACAGTCGATCTGCAGCGATACAAAACCTGAGGAAAGCAGCAAAAGCTCACGTTAAACAAACTGATTATCAAGTGAAATGTGTAAGTGGCTACCTTCTATAATGAGCAGTTTATACAGAGATCATACAGTGATAAACCCACCTGTCGAACATGGTGTAGTTTCCCTTCAAGACCTTCGGGGGTGCCATCTGGCATCAGGACATTGGTGGTGGATCCCTGGGGTCTTGTGGGTTGCAGGGCGAGGCCTCTGTAGATTTGGATCGTTCCAGTGCAACCAGCGAATACCTGATTGGATTTGAGGAGTTCAGAGGATGGGTCAACGCGTCAGGCTCTTGGTCATGTTCCTCGAGCCGTTCCTGAGCAGTTTTCGTGGTGTGTCGAGGCCACCAGCTGCTGTGTTTGACCTGCAGCGAGGTCTAGGTGGGTGGTACACGTCTAAATGAGTGCCAGCACCAAAGGTTTCCCAGCACAACACTGCATCGTAACAATTCTGTCACTGGTTTTAATATTATGGCCGATCGGTGCGTGAATGAACACAGGGATGCAAATACGAGGCTGGAAAGGCTCAGACCTCGAGCACGTTTGAAAAATGCCGGTGGAATCCTCTTTCCTTCGCTGCCAATGTTCCCTGGACCTTCACACAGAGAAACAGGCGACAGACTATTTTAAATCTCACCAGCTCTTGAGAATGAAAGGAATCACTGCAAAATCAATTACGCAATATCAATACTCCCTTCCGTATGTCCTCTTGCACAGCCGCTCACACTCGCAGGGGAACAATCCCTTCCAACCTGCTCAGAGACCATTAAATTAACTGGAGGCCGGATAGTGAAATGGGGCGTTTGGGACGGGGAATAAATTCGGCATGAGGCGCCTGAGCGTGCACAGCAGAGAATGAAAATAATTCAATTATCAGTGGCTGTCTTTTAATATGAGTCATGTTGCATAAAGCATGACTGTGATATCGATCCTTAATGGCTCGTGTTCCCCGCCGCCGCTCCCACTCGCTATGTGTATTTAGATTGGAGTATAATCTTTGTTTGGCACGAGCTAATGAGATTTCAGAGACAGAAAATGAAGACTTTCATTCCAGAGTGATTTGTTTCTATTTTGGGTGCAGCGCTGGAAATGATCACAACTTCAAACCCCCTCCCCTCGGGCGGTGCTACAAAACTATTTTTGAAAACTTTAATATGTTTGCCTTCGCTGTCAGGTGTCATTTTTCAAACGATGGCTCCACGTTCTCCTTCAGACGTGTTTCCTACATCCCGGTAATCTTCACTACTTACAGCTCCTTGCATAACAAACCGGCTTCCTCCTGCTGCCTGTTTGCATTGTGCGAGAGCCGGATTCCCACTGAACAAATGATGCATATTTAGTTCTGCCTTCACATTACCAGCCATAATCAGCCGCGCATGACATCCATATGACTATTTTGACTTTTTAAAACGAGCAAACTGTGAAAAGGCTCCGGTAAAGGCGTAGGTTGTCTCTTACATAATAATCCAAAAAGCACAGACTGCACATTTCTCCTCTGTGGGATCAGCTCTCATTTAAAATTCTGATCCGCTCCAGCTCCCCCCTGCCCTTCCCTAAAAAAAAATAAATAAAAATAAAAAAAACCTGTGTATGCGTGATATCAGCAGAATTATTAAGTAACACAACACAAGATGCATGTATATTCGCTCGCAAACAAAATCACAGGATGATCTCTCCCCGTCTTGCTTCGGAGTGAGAGATGATGCGGGTTTTTCAAGGCGGGAGATGATTGCGTATCAACATATTCAGTGTTGGCGTCGGGGAGAAGATTGTTATTCTGCGTGGCGTTCTGGAGGGTCTCGGCTCAAAGAGCAGCCTGGGCCCGGAGCCTGGAGACTACTGTGTTTGTGTGCGTAGCCAGACAAAGTGTCTGGGTTCACAGAAAACCAATCGAGACACCTGCCGGCCACCACTGCCAGCCGCTGATAAAATGGGGAAAAGAATGTATTGGGCCTCCGGCGCATACGGCCGCCTTGAAAAGGGCAGGAGGGATTGGAAGAACGGTTTCCTCACACGCCTTTTTTTTCCCATTTGTTTGTCTTTACCACCTGCCACTTTTATCGTCTGACGAAATAAAACACATTAAAAAAAAGGCAGTTGTGCACTCGGATCATTTTTATTAGAAAAGAACAAAACAAAAACAAACAAACAAACAAACAAAAAAAACAAAAAAACGGCGTCTCCAGGCGGAAAACTGATGGAAAACAAAAGGCTCCAGTACAGACAAGAAAAATAGCTGCTAGAGCAACTGACCAACAGCTACAACATCAGGATTAAAGCACTTCACCATTTATCATGCACGGAGAGGATACTCTGCAAAAAACACATGCGGGTGGGCGGGGGGACGAAGAAAGAAAAAAAAAGGAAAAGAGGAAGAACAAAAACCCAAAACACGCCACCTCAGCACAACATCGCAACATCTGTGTTAGGTAGGAAAAGGCCACAGCAGATCACGAAAACGTCACATATCGTCGAAAGGGTCACAGTTCACTTGCTGCCCCAGCAGGAATGAGATCAGGGAACGTACTTTGTCATTTTTATTTTATTTTTTTTTAAACTTTCACCGGGTTGTATGACATCTCTGTGAAGTGCAAAGACTCTGTCGCGTTTCCAGCGTCTCCGCTACCTACGATACTGTAAACAATCTACACTATAAGGCGCACAGTTGAAAAAGTTGCCCAACGAAAGAGCCACAACATCAGTTCGTAAAGGGTTTGACGTGAAGATGTCGTCACCTTCATCATCAACACTCTGCAGACCTGGCATACCAACTGTCAATATACCAACTGCAGGCAGTAAAATGCTGTTTAAGTCTTGTTTTTTTTCCTTTTTTTTTTTTTTTTTTTTAAATGGGCACCACACAAAAACAAAAACTACATTTAAAGACAAAAGTATATGAACCCATTTTCTTTCTTTTTCCTTATACATCAATCTCAGTATTTTTGTTTTTTTCAAATTAGGCACACGGTACAGCACAGTAAACTTGTTTTTCTTCAATACCTCTTTTGGTTGTTGACATCTAAAGACGTGGACACTGAAGGCCCCTTCATGACCGAAGGGACAAACTGTTTTCTTTTTTGTTTTTTTTGTTTTTAAATCACACACAGAAGAGTAACCCATCACTGGCATCTGTCTGTTCCAACGTTTCCAAAAAAATTAAAGGGAGTTTTTCCACCCCAACGTCCCTCCATGTGATTATTAACCCTGCTTTACGACCTCTACGCCACCTTTTTCACGGCCTTCCCTTCCCGTCCGGAAGGTAAAGACCATCACAGAGCATCTTACAAAGACATAAGGCATTAAATTCCCTTTCGCCTGATTCGTTTCACTCACACAAAGTCTTCGTCGTCTCCGTCCACAAATTAAGACAAAATACACGAAAACGAAAGACTTTGACAAACTCACTCTGCAAATACTTTTTGTTTTTTTTCACTTTAACTAGTTTAAACACTGATTGTCTACATTATCAATAAAAATAAAATACAAAAACATAAGTAAACATGAAAAGATGTAAACACTTGTTATTATCCAACTGGATCTCAAAAGATGTTCGACCCTGTGTGAGATGTGTTCTTCCACACATGAGATGGAGGAGGCGCGAGGTAGTCCACGAGAGAACTGATGGCGGGGGAAGGGACTCATGGGTGAACCCTAATTGGCTCTGGTGCATCGCTTGGACTGAGGGCCATGTTAGTTTGTGGTTTTGATCGATATTCTTCATCGTAGAGTTCTGGTTGTCTTGTTACAGAATTTTCTTTTGATTTGGCAGGGAGAAGCTGTTGAACTGTGGTTTGCACTCATCTTGACGACGACACGCCGTCCAATTTTCTTTTCAGTCTGAGCGTTTCAGAAGGTTTTCTGAAAGCTCTTGTTTTCCCGGTGAATCGGCAGTCATTTGTTCTTAGGGCCAAAGTGCTTTAGAAGCATCAAATCAGTCTATTTAGAAGTTTTCTTTCTGAACGTGTGCACCTCAGACAATGCGGTAATCAAACGTGTCTTTCTCGGTGTGGTCAGTCCAGTTGGACGACGGCATACTGCGGTAGGGGTCCAGCAGGATGCGGAAACACCGCACGATGAGCAGGGCCAGGAAGATGAAGAGCAGCAGCACGAAGACGAAGGCGGCCTTCTGCTCCAGCGTCAGGTAGGAAGGCACGTGATGGCCGCCACCCGACGAGGACAGCGTGCTGCTGAAGAGGCCCTCGGCCATCCTGGGCACATCCATGCTTGATCGTCTCGGCTCCAGCTCTTTGTCGGTTGCGTAAAGATTTTTGAGGGGAAGATGGGCTCAGCGGACAAGACCTGTGTGAAAATCCAAATAAACGGATTACAGCTCGTGTCGTCTGAGGTTTGACATGTGAAAAAAGCAAACGAATACAACAATTTCAATTCTCAGATCTCATGACTTTGTAGAGATGACAGGAACCAAAAAAAATGTGTCTCATCCCACAACAAAGTGGCCCCAAGATGAGTTTATTTTGGGAACTCTGGGCAAAAAGCCCACTCCGTGAGTAAAGGAGGCTCGAGGGACTCCTTTGGCCTTGAATTTCAGCAGCTCAGGGGGTTTGAATTGCTACTTTGGAGTTTCGGTGATAGGACATTTATTGGAGGCAATGCTGCTCCGGAGGTATAGATGTGTCACCAGCTTCATTAAGCCACAGCCTATTACTCAGAAATTTCAAACCCTGCCTCGGATAAATCGTATTCATATGAAACCAATCTGCTTCGGCAATTCAGATTCAGTGGAAACATTTATTTTAAGCATTGTCATGCAAAAGGAAAAATGAATTTCTCCTCAGACAAGGTTACATAAATGAAGCATGAATATAAATGGGTCTACAGCACGATCCGATGAAGGACGGGATTACCAAGCAGACCAAGCGGGCGGCTTGTAGGGGCCTTGGGAAGTGCGTAAACTGATTTGGTCTAATTTAACTAAAACTTAATTTAGGAACACAAATCACAAAAGTGTAATTTTAGCCAGGAAAGGGAATTCATGCGGGTGTCTAGACTGCTCTGTCGTGGTGCAAAAGACGAGGCTGGTTATATCCTGTATTTATCTTTTTGTCAATAAAACCGATTTAAACACCAAAACCAACAATCAGTTCTAACAAGTACAGTCTCCACATATCTTAATATATCCAAAGCTAATGCTGTAATTATGAACTAAAGCGCACTAAATCTATGATAATCCAAAAATAAAAAACTCTAGAAATGTTTAGGGAACCTTGCTTTGCTTGTAGGGAAGAGGATGCTGAAGGAAACAGCTCCTGGAGGACGTTTGTGTGGTTCTTACCAACACCTGCATTCACACGTTTTATTCATCTCATTTTAGTTTTACTGTCTCCATTGCAACAACAGAATGCAATAGATAACATATACTGCAGTCATTCTGGTTGACAGGCTGCTTTATTTCAGAACTATTTTTAAAACCTCAGTATTTACAGAACCCATTTGTATTCTGCCGGGGCCCGTTATTGCTGCCGTGGCAGGGGTTGTCTTTTTTAAACACAATAGATAAGTCATTATCTGAAGTGTATCAGAGGTCAGGAGCATTTTTTAATAAATTAAAAAACAGAGAAATTATTTTTGGTTCCAGTTGTTTTTTTTTTTGGCTTCAAATCCCGGAGCTCCTTTAACACAATATTGGAGATATTAATGCAAGTTCTAGAGACTGGGTTTGTACATTTTGCTCAAATGCGGATCTTTTCTGACTTTCTGCCAACAGACTTATGTTCAAATGACTCTCAATGCCAAGGTCTCCATTAGACAAAATGTAATATTTAATAGTTTTATTACGACTATTTTGAAGGTTCTGCGACGGTGGCAATGTTGAGGAACCCCAACAACTCAGCGTCTTCTGTTTCTAAGAGTGCAGACATGTATATATACAGAATGACGAATCCAGCAGCTCTGTGATGTGGTCATGGAGGAGTCTGTCAAGCTCTGGTGACCTCCGTGCCCACGAGGTTTGAGGCAGTGCTGGAAAATAATGGTGGCCACACAAAATATGGACACTTTGGGTATTTTCACTTAGGGGTGGACTCACTTTTGTTGCCCAAAGTTTAGACATTAATGGCTGTGTGTTGAATTATTTTGAGGGGACAGTAAATTTACACTGTTGTACAAGCTGACTACTTTAGAGATAAAGATATAATAAAATATTTGCAGAAATGTGAAACGTGTGTCAAAAAAGTATTAAGAGATGAACTAACAGATCGTTGCTTTTGGACTTTTCCTGGGATTTTTTTGACAATAAAAAAACAACATCTGGGGCGTCGCTATAGCTCACCTGGCTGAGCTGGCATCCCACGTATAGGGGCTATAGGCCCCGATGCAGCGGTCATGGGTTCGAGTCCCGCTCACTACACTTTGCTGCAGGTCCTTCCCCCATTCTTCCACTTTCCTGTCTCTCTAACCCAATATCTGCTTTCCCCTAACCCCAACTGGTTGAGACAGACAGCTGCCCTCCCTGATCCTGGTTATGCTGCAGGTTTCTTCCTTTTAAAATGAACCAGTGTCACCATCTGCTGCTCAACGGGAACCTCTCTGTAGAGTTACTCTCTAAGGTCTTGACCAACTATGTAAAGTGCTCTGAGATGACGGCACAAACCTGGTTGCTACAGAAAAACTTTGGGCTTTTGGACAACAGCCAAAACACATGAAATGCCCCAACCTCAGGTCACATCCATTTCCATACAGATTTATACTAAGCTGGTTCATTTAAGTCTAAAAATGTTTTGTTCCATTATCCATCCATCCATCATCTATACACTGTTTAATCCTCACTAGGGTCATGGGGGGCTGGAGTCTATCCCAGCTGACTCAGGGTGAAGGCAGGTTCACCTGGACAGGTAACCAGTCTATCACAGGGCTGCACTTAGAGACAGACAACCAAGCACACTCACATTCACACCTACGGACAATTTAGAATCACCAATTAACCTCAACATGTTTCTGGACTGTGGGAGGACGCCGGAGAACCCGGAGAGAACCCACGCTGCACGGGGAGAACATGGAGACTCCACGCAGAAAGATCTTCACCGGGATGTGAACCGGCGACCTTCTAGCTGCGAGGCTACAGTGCTAACCACCGCTCCACCTTGCAGCCATTAAATAGCCTATATCAGGATTAGAATACAGCAGGAAGGCAGCTAATGTGGAATTAGTATGCAAGTCGATCGACTGTTGTGGCGTCTCGTAATTATACAACAAGTTTAGAACAACGGAAATCAGGGAGTGAATTAACTCCCCCGGCACTGACCCTGCAGGCGGTTGGGTTAAATTGTTCATCAAATTCAGTTACTTAATCAAAACAAACAAACAAACAAACAAACAAAAATCATGACTCTATTCCACCCCACCCACCGAAATGGGATCGCAGCTGCGTGAATCATTCGCTCTGACAAAGGAAGAGGATGATACAATGAACGTGGGGAAGACGGTTGGGTTGTCTGTTCTATAGGAGGTAAATTAATCAATTCCAGAACAGCCAACAGTGCTGCTCATCTTTTGATGTTGTTTCTCCTGCTGAGCAAACTCTCACTGTGAGTTATTTCTGCGAACCGGCCTCAGAATTAGTCTTTCTCTTCACACCACAGGAGCGCTGCAGACAAAATCGTTTATTTAAACCTTGGATATGAGATTGCTCAGACATCTAAAGTGTTTTTTTCTAAAAGGATGTTGTTGTTGTTTTTTTTGCGCATATTTAAAAAAAAAAAAATCTATTTAACTTGCCTAATTATCATATTCTGAAGACATAGTTAGACAAGATAAATCTATCAGAGCGAGCAGCATGAGCAGCCACATGCAGCTGGTGGTTCTGAAATCTTCTTGGCTTCTTAAAATGATTTCTGCTCGTAGCTTAATTTGCAGTGTTTTGAACAGTTCAACCAAAGAGTTGCTTCTTTTTGTTGAAATGTCTGGAACACTGGAGTAAAAAAAAAAAAAGGCAAAGATTAGAGGAATATCTGAGAAATAAAAACAAATCCAGATTGGAGAAACAAAATGCTTTCTAATCTTGTTGTTCTTCTCATAAACCTTTAAATTTAACATTTGTGGAGGGTCCTGATCCACAGGTTGCACAAATTACCTTTAAATTCAGAGCAGTGAACACACCCTGTGCAGCCACCTGTTGCTTTAAGCAAAAGACGTGCATGGACATACAAGCAGGTTGAAGTTAAACCAGCTCTGTAAAACCACAGCACACACGACCAGGAGAGGTTATGTAGTTCTACCATTTGCAAATTTTTTTACTTTCACACTCTGATCGGCTGACTACAGGTGACTCCGCTGTGGTCGTGCTCTTTGCAGTTTTAAGTAAAAGGAAAAACAGCCAAAACAAGGTCCGGCTCTTCTCTTGTGTGCTGAAAAAACTTCTTTGTCTCCACCCAGCCATTTTCAGATCAATTAGATTATTAGCAGGTTATCAATTGGCCCGTGAGAAACGTTTGCGTAACCCAAACTCCGATCTTTTTTGGGTTGCGTCCTTTGGTCACGCTCCTGTAAGCGTAAAGAGCTGTCACACAGACTGACAATCATTGGGAGGGGGTGCTGAATATGTTATGAGACGACTCCAAGTGACAAGACGGGCAGAAGAGCTGTCTCTTTCTGCCTAAAAGGAGAAAAAATAAAAAAAAATCTGTTGGCAACTCTCGGGAGGGAGACAGAGAGGGAGGGCAGCCTTCAGCCCTGCCTGGCTGATCAGCAGCCTGTAATCCATCACACTTAAAACTCAAAAATGATATTTCACAGCAGTGATTCATTGCCCTCACTGTGAAAAATGATAAGGAGCAGGGCTGTTTTTCTTTGTCTGCTGGTTTTCCCGTCAGCGTTTACTGTCAAATCATAATCTCATCGTCGTGCCCTCCAATGACACAGTGAGGTTACAGAGTATTAGCAGTTTAGGCCAGAAACCACTGTGCTGTTTGGTACAAGGTTATGTAATGCACTTCAAAGACTCCCCAACATTTACATCATCAGCAGCTCTAAGACTAAGCGCTCGGAGTTCGGAGCTTTTCTTGACAGCATTTCACAGAGATACACTAAACATTTAAGCTTCCGGTGACAACTTCAGGAAGAGCTTCTCGTTTCAAAAGGAAAATGTGAGGCGAGAGAGAGAAAAAAGAAGAAGTCACATTATCTATTTATGTCAGCGGCTACATTTCAAGAAAAATAATTACTTCTGTAGGCCGGAAATAGCCTTCAGATGACAGAAATATTTTAAAAAAGCACGTCTGATTTTAGAAACTAAGTTATTTTTGTTCAAGTGTGCGGCATCAGAGACGGCCGCCGTGTCGAGGAGATAAAACAGTTGTGGGCACGGAGAGTGGAAATTGACAAGGAAGCGAGTGTGACGAAGGAAATTGAGTCAAATTTAGAAATGAAGGCAGTTGTGTCGAAATGTTGATGTAACCTGCAGGCTGCGTGTGTGGTGTGAATATGACTAATGGGGAATTCAAAAGGCATTAGGGGAGAGAAAATGAAATGGTTAAGGGGGAATCGTTGGACTTCATTCTGCAGCACGTCAATCATTTCACAGTGTAACACGGCATTTATGATTAAATTACTGCAAAAACGACCGCAGAATCGCAGCTAATCAGTCGTACAATATAGAAATAGGGTTTGAGATGACACTCAACTAAAAAGTTAGTCATTAAAAATATGTCGAAATGTTCATTTTGTATTGTATTTTATCTTTTTAATGCATACATGTTTCTTAATATTCACATTTGCCTTTCACCCGTCATGCTCCATTTCACTACAAAGATCCTGCTTGAATCCTGATGAGCAAAACACATGCACATTATTCAAAACCAAACTAAAATGCAAGAATCTCCCAATTTTAATAAAAAAACATGCGACTATCAAAACCCTTGTATGCCTCTTGTAATTGTAATTATTTGATTGCAACTATAAACACACATAAATGAGCCTATTTTTAAAGAAAAAAGACCTACTTGAGATGCAGATGTGACTCCAAGCAAGAACAAAACGTGCAACAAATGCATACATGCAACACAGTGTTGATATGAGACATGAGTCCTCATACTGATGCAGTCTGTTTTTATTTTTTATTTTTTTGCCTGATCCATTCAAATGTGATCAAAGGTAGACACACCCGCAGACTCATCGCAGGAATGCACAAGTACAAAATCACGAGCCGCCATTAAAATGAACCTGTAACCTCGGTGCGTTCAGCCTAAAGCTGCCCCCGTCGCTCCGCTGAGCTGTCAGCTCTCCTGCAGCCTGTTTGAGCCACAGCTGGACTCCTTCGCTGCGCACGTGGATGCATCAAAAACGTGTCCAGATTCCATCTTTTTTTTTTTTTTTTTTTCTGGGTGCCTCCGGTGCGTCTCGCAGCACCTTTCTACCCCCCCGAAAAAATAATTTAAAATTCAAAAAAGATGAAAAATCCCACCATGAAATAAGCGCATTTTTAAAAAACAAAAATGCTCCCAGAAGGTGATCGTGTGAGCTGCAGGTGGAAGTGACCGAGTCAGTAAACACTAACCTGTTGTTATCAGAGGGGAGCTCGGGGATCTCCGTCAGCGGCAGGTCTCCATTCCGCTGGATCCGACGATTCTTGTTTTCTGGCTCTTTGACCGAAGCAACAACCAGAAAAAACAACAACAACAACAACAACAAGGCAGCAGGCACGTCCTTGCAGAACGCAGGCTTCCTCACTTCATGACAGGAGAAATAAAAAAGGAGCCTCGCGGTGCTGGTTCTGCTCCTGCCTTTGCTGACTGAGCCGGCTCAGACCTCACCCTCTGCTGCTCGCTTGTGTGTGTTTTTTTTCTTCCCTCCTTGTCCTGACGCGCCGCTCATCCCCGCAGTCACACAGGCAGGGATGTAGTGGTACCCCGTCGCTACTGGCAACCTGTTGCCATAGCAATCCTCCAGGTAGGCTTTATAATGCGAGTGGATGAGGGGAAAGGTGTGGCCCTCATGTAACAGAACATGTCATACAACTGTGACTTATAACACAAAACAATTCAACAATAGATGTTCTCAGAAGGACATCAAGTCAAAGGTCAGGCTATTAAAACATCACAAAGTGACCTTAATGGTATTTTAATATTTTTAATTCCGGTTTTGTTGGGATTTTGTCATTGTCATGGTGCTAAAAGAGTAGCTAAAATATCCTATATAAATAGACTTTTCTGCAGATTTGACTTGCTCAGGGTGGTTGTGGTGTGATGGACATCCAAAGTAGAGAACATCCATCCATTATCTACACACCTGTAGACTCCAGTCTGTCCCAGCCGACTCAGTTCAAAGGCAGGGGACACCGTGGACAGGTCGCCAGTCCATCACAGGGTCACACAGCGAGACAAACAAGCACATTCACACCTACAGACAATTTGGAATCACCACTTAACCTCAGCATGTCTTTGGACTAAGGGAGGAAGCTGGAGAACCCTGTGAGAACCCACACAGGCACAGGGAGAACATGCAAACTGATTTGAACCCAGGACCTTCTAGCTGTGAGGCGACAGCGCTAACCACCGCCCCACCCTGCCGTCCTGCTGGAGAACATCGATATTTTCCTCTGGTGGAGTTTTTCCCATCTCACTCTGACGGACACAAATCCCTTAAGAGACTCGGGAGGATGTGACAGTCCATGAAGGGGTCAGGGAGTGACAGTGCGGAGCAGTTTGGGGAGATCCGAGGTTACGTAATATCCTCAGGCACCTGTCAGCGTCCAACTGCTGTGCTGCATCTCCACCTGGTGGAGCCCGGCGAGGACTGCAGGCGGCGGCACGTTCGGTAAGTCCAATGAAACCCAGATTGCTTCAATTCTTATCGGTAATGAGATTTTTTTTTTTCTTCTACCATGAACACAGGTTTATACGTCGGAGGAACAGTGAACGGTGTGCTGCAGAAAAAGAGGACGTCAATTAAAGGATTTAATTTCTGCTGAATAAAGCTTTAGATTCGTCAGTAATCTCTTATATACGCCCAGTTCTTAATGTATTAGATTGCCTCAGTACAGGTCCCCTGAGTTCAGTCAGGTTAAACACCGCAGAGCATCGTGAAGGTGAAAGCTTCAACAATTAAACCACCTTTATAATATTGCATAGATCCTCCTCTTGACAATACAACACCTCTGATCCATTTAAACTCCATAAGACCACTGAAGGTATCCACATATTATCAGGAGTTTCTTTAAGGGGCCTCCATGGATCAGACTTGATTCTCCAGCACATGATGCTCAATCTGACTGGAATCTGGAGGCTGAGACAAACCTTGAGCTCTGCTATGTTCCCCCAAATCGTTCGGGAACAGTGTTTGCAGCGTGACAGGATGCATTATCCTGGTGAAGGAGGCCATCAGGGACCACTGCTGCCACGAAGGGGTGTTCAGGGTCTGCAGCGGTGTTTAGGGAGGTGGTACATGTCGACCCAAAGTTCTCTAGCACAAGATTGAAAACCATTGTGTCTCCGTCTTCTTCTTCTTCTTATGCGGTTTCCTGCTGCTGGTGTAAAAGAAACCGTCAGATCTTCTTCCTGTGGTCTCGTGCTGACACTCATACGACCACTGTGAGTGCTTTCGGCAGTGAGCAGGGGTCAGAATGAGCAACAGAAGCCTTTCTGTTGGGTGGGACCACACCATTATTG
The DNA here is from genome assembly GCF_000690725.1 of Stegastes partitus. NCBI lineage: Eukaryota > Metazoa > Chordata > Actinopteri > Pomacentridae > Stegastes > Stegastes partitus. The sequence continues at coordinate 469,799 of NW_007578165.1, read as the reverse complement.
CTGATACACATTGATAGGCTTTGGGAGCCCATGCCCTTGTCAGAAGTTCACTGGTTGTACTTCTAGGACCATTTTTGGTAAGCTCTAACCTCATCATACTGGGAACACCTGGAAAAACCATTTGAGAGATGCTTTGTCAGCCATCTAGCCGCTCCCAACACGTCAACTTCAAGCCCTGACTGTTTACTTGCTGTCTCGTATGTCCACTTTAACAAGATGATCAGTGTCTACTTTCACAATATAAAATGGCAGCTGAGACATGGCTAGCTTAGCTTAGAACAAAGATCATCTCTGGCCACGGTAACACAATCTGGCAATCAGCATCTCTAAAGGTCATTAGTGGCTTTACAGACATTACAGGGATTTCTTGGCCGAGAGTCTTCAGTGTGAGATTGGCAGCGAACCAGACCTTTAAAGGTGTCTGCCGGGTTTCGTCACCTTTCACAGGAGCCAGACCGGCGATTATCTTTGTTTCCACTTGTTGTGCTAAGCTAAGCTGATCGTCAGATGGCTGTAGCGGCACATTTAGTACACAGATGAGATTAGTATTGAACTTCTCATCCAACTCTGGGCGACGTGGTATTTCCAAAAATGTCAGCTGTTAAATCCATAATTATTAAGAAGAGAGCAGGCGACTGAGAATGAAGTATACCCCGTGCTAATCCTTAATGTTCCTTATTTCATGTGAACATGGAAAGTTTTCAAGGGAAATGAGAAAGCAGGGTCATTTTCCTCTCCTGTAGGATGACCAGTGTGGCCACAAAAAGCTGCTATGATCCACAGATGAGAGTCTAAAACATTACATTCATTAGATATCTATTCATTTCCATGCAATTTGTTTGGCTCTTTCAACCGTGGACAACTTGACATCTCTTTAATAGCTACATTAATGAGAATTTCAGACTTTGTAAATGAGGTCAGAAAAGTTTGAGGAAATCCTTTTGCACTGGGTCACCGTGTGCCTTTCAGATCAGCATGTTGGGTTCCTGTAGCCTCGGTTCACGGCATGATTCATCCTGTTGTCTCAGTCAAAATGACGACACTCGCAGTAAAGTTGGAGTGTTACCAAACACATCGATTTAGCATTGTTTTTCCACGCTCTCGTAACAATACACGTGTATAATACAGTATGAACATCACGGTTATGAAAGCCGGGGTGGGAAGTCGCCAATTGGACAACTGGGGAAGCGGAGGTAGCCGATTGGTCCTCGCCGCTGCTGTGTCAGTCTCCCTGCCCTCAGCTCACGCTTCAGAAGGCAGTGATCACAGAAAAAGAAAAAAAAAAGAAAGCCTGCTTTTGTACAATTTCAGCATTAAAGGCATATTATGCATGAGGAAGCGAATGCATCTGTCTCTTCTCTGCATTACACCTCACTAAGAAATGAACGAGTGGAGCAACATTTCAAATTGATCGGCCATCATTTTCCTTTCTCATTTCGAAACTGATTTGATGAATACTGGTTCCTCTTTTCATTTACACCAAAGTTACCGCAAGGAGTCATTCCACTTAAAGCATCTATTATGATATAAATGACTCGAGTAAAAGCGTTGCTATCTTCTAAAAAATGACATTTAGAGCAAAGCTGTTGGGGCTTGAATTATGTCAAGCAGCAACGTTGAAGTTTTATTCGAGTCACTGTTTCCTTTTTTTTTTTAAATAACAAGAAGATCACAATCTTTCTCCAGAAAATATTAATTATTCTTTGTTCAGAAAAAAAATAAATACTGACTTGTTATTTTGTGTGCAACCTCTCTGAACCACTCCATCATCTAAGACCAAAACAAACAGGCACATCGACCACACCTCCTCCCTCCCTTCACTTTCATTTACAACCAGAAGGCTTGTGTACACGAGAGCAAACAGAATCCAGCTACCACCATTAGAACACACCAGTATCCACAAAAATACTGTAGCAGGTTGTTTCCGACTCGTGTCTGTTTTCTCGGGTTTATCGGATCGGTGCAGACCCGAGTGTGGAAACAGGTAGGCGCAAACAGCAGAGTGGAAAAGGAGACGACAGCAGTAAAGACTGTGACAGTAAGCAGAAATGGAACAAAAGTGAGGAGAGCCAGGAGTTTCAAAGGGAGGGACTCACATGCACTGACGGACACCAACATGCACATGGAGCTGGATAGGCTGTTAAAAAACAGGAAACAGAGAAGCTCGGTTACAACACAAACAGAAGAAGTGTGACCTCATTCTCTGCTAAGCACACCATTACCCTGTCGTATCTTTACATACAAATAGTTGTTTGTTGCTTTGTTCAAATCTGCATATTTCACCTTTAAATAAAACCTATAAGCTTTATGTACTATTTAGATTAGTTGTATAAAACATTTCCATGGAGCTCGATTAAGGATTTTAGGCAAAACTGAAAAGACTTTGCGAAGCTGAATCTACACAGCAACGCTTTGAGCTAAACGCCAACATAATCAAACTAAAACGCTCCATAGATGTGACACTGCTAACATGCTGCAGGCATAATGTTCACCGTGTTCACCACTTCTGTCAGATGACATGCTAAGACTGTCAGTTACCACTAAACATTAGGTAACACTAATGGGATGGAGGCCAATAGGAATGGCATCGATTTTGGACAAATGAAAATTTTGACCTGTTGATGGCTCGAGATGAACATTTAATGGATGTACAAAAGTTATTAGAGTTTGTCCTCATGGGGCCACGAATTTCTGTACGAAATAAAATAAGGTAAAATAAAATAAAATAAAATAAAATAAAAATATTAGCACTTCATTTATTATTTGTCATTCTGGACCAAAGTAGAGGACTGAGCGCCCCCCAAAAAAGCTTATAACAACAAAAACAACAACAATAATAATAATAATAATAATTTAGATTTATTTTTCAGCATCCCAGTATTAGACAGCAAATAATAGATTAAAAAGTTAGATGTGACAACAACACTTCTAGGAGTTCATAATTAGCCTGTAAACCAGAGATCTCCAACTCCAGTCTCCAACAGCTTGTTGTCAAGTTCTGCACAAATCTGTTAATGATCCATTAATTTGAGTCAGGTGTTGCGGTACAGAAGCATCTAAAACCTGCAGGACAGTAGCTCACGAGGACCGGAGGTGGAGATTCCTGCTGTAGACTCACAAGAGGATGCATGAGTTCCTAAAATGACACTCCTTCTTCCAACATCCCACACTATTTTCTCTAATAATGCATGTATTTTTATTATTAGTTCAGTGTGTGATGATTCCTTCGGTGTCAGACACAAACCTAAGTTGAAACCTGATTTCAGATATTTGTCACAGTCGGCTGAGTTTTCTACTCTTCGTTGCGTTTTCATCTTGCGTTTCTCACTAAAAACAAAGCCAAGTTTCATCTCACTGTCGTCCCTGCAAAGCCAGCTCTCTCATCACTTCCTAATAACTAAGCATGTTGCTAGCTGAGCTCTAATCTACCTTGTATGTTCTTGTTCTGTGTAACGCCTTGGGCTATCAATTAGCTTCCTTTGCGTGCTCAACGCGTCGATGCAACTGCACAGACAAACCAGGAGGAAGTAGATGAGACGGAAGCTGATGCTGATTAGCTAATAAAACCAACACCAAGCACATCATCAATTACAGGAGGCAGTGGATGCTAATTTGTAGGTCTCAGCTGACTGCTCCCGAATAATATGCTTACAAGACGTACATATGTAGCTTTAATCGCTTTAATCGGATGTAGTTTTTCAAGGTCTGAAAGGGCCGAAATGTATTTAACTAGAGCTGCTGATAGCTGATCATTCATCTACAACGATGTGCACACATGAAATGCTTTATTAGTTAGAAAAAAGACTGATTTTGTCAATTATTTTTACAATCAGTGAATCATTTTTTGAGGCTATTTGATTCTAAATTCAGTAAATAAAAGGATTTGCTCCATTTGTTCATCATATGTGATCCACTACACTAAACATATTTGAGTGTTTGTTGAACAAAACTAAACATTTGAACATGTCGAGAGAGTAAAATGGGTCCATTTCACTATTTCTGACATTTTATAGCAAAAACAATTAATGGAGACAATAATTAACAGATTAATCAACTGTGAAAACAGACGTTAGCTGCAGCCCTGATTCATAAATCTCTCTCAGGAATGCTGCTAAATGGTAACATGAAATCTGATGTCTTTAAAACAACTCACTTAGCAACCAGAAGGAGCCCGTTTTAACCCGGAAATTTGTCTTCACGTTGAGTTTAACAGACCGATGCTGCTGGAGCGAGATGAGTAAAAGCAGATCTTTAACCCGTCTTATTGGCAGCAGACACTATCGGAACAACTTCTGGGTTCAGGTGCAAGGTCAATACACGAGCAAACGGATAACATTGCTGTAACCTCAATATACTTGCGCAATGTCATTTTAGCATTTTAGCAGCGCCAGAAGACAAAAAAAAAAAAACACAGAGTGCGCTGCCAAAACTGGCAGCCAGAACGCGTTGCGTGATGTGATGCCAGCGACTTGGCAGCTGCCAGCTCAAACCTGCTCATCGGCACTCGATACCTCTCACCAGCTCAGTTATCCTTTTATTTTGTAAATCCTACCTGGCTGGTGTCAAAATGGCTGTGGATCAAGGTGAGAAATCCTTTAAGTATACAGGCAGCGATCGACCCCGGCCAGGACGCCCGATATTGACCCCCAACACACCTGATGATGCGGCTGACTGCCTCGGAAGAACGGGTAGAAAACAAAAATATCCCTTCTGCTTGACTTTTTCTTTCGGTTGCGTTGAGGCTGAATTTTGCGAAATTCTTCTAGTGTTTCGAGTCAATTTGTTTTGTTTGAGAGAGAAATCGCCCCAAAGGTTAATGCTCTCCTCATGCATAGTAATACAAAAAACACTTTTCATGCATCGCCTCCCCTGCCTTATCTGAGCCCAGCTAAAAGTATAATTAGTCGCTGGGTGAATAATTTGTTTGTGTCCAAACACACCCAACCTGATTAACACTAAAACTGCTATCAGATTCTGTCACGGTTCTGCTCGCTTCAATTGGGGAAATAGACCCAAATGCAGGCACTACAAGCATGTTTTTAATTAGTTTACTTACTTCAAAAAAAAATCAAACACAGACTCGCAGTTGGCCGTGATCAGGCGGTCGAATCAGACAAACAAGTCCAAAGGGGGGAGCGAGGAAAGAAAACTGACAGATAACGAGTAGCCTGGGAGGAAACGGATTACAGGCAGGTAGCAGACAAACAGCCACAAATGACAGGGACGACTGGAACACTGCAGCAGCTCGGAAACAGAGTCAAGCAGACGCCAGCTGAAAACTAGCCGTTATATATATATATATATAAAAACCGGGGCTGATTGTGACCGATGGGCAACACTTGGATTAACTGGGGGACTGAGTCAGGTCGTCTTTAATGGACAGAGGCTTACTGAGGGCAAGTGGAGGGCAGCAGGATCAGCACACAGTTTGGAAGTTTGCAGTACGAGGATGAAGAGTGCTTTAAGGCTGCACCCTTTCATGACAGCGTTTAATCTGACAGGCCTGCAGGATGATCCAGATAGCGAGTACAAAAAAAAAAAGCGCGGACGGAGGCTTAACAAAGCCCGAGCTGGGTTGGAGAACCAGTAGAGACAAACTGGAACTGAAGCTAAAGGAGAAAAGCAGAGACAGACTCATGCTGGGAAACTTGAAATGGATCTTAATCTCTGGTCAAACCTGCTTATAGGAAGGCAACAGAGTCCGACTGTGACTCAGGAGAAACAGGTTCAGAGACAGGTTAAGAGGCACAGATGAACCCAATGAGGCTGTTTGGGGGGTAATTTCACTACCTTCACTTATGAGCTCTTATCTTGGTTATTATAAGGCCAAGCGGCACGATGTTTTATTCAGGACAGTCTGGGCCAGGGGTGTCGAACTCCGGTCCTCGAGGGCCGCAATCCTGCATGTTTTAGATGCTTCCCTCTTCCAACACACCTGATTCAAATGATCAGGATCGTTATCAGGCTTCTGCAGAGCTTGATGATGAGCTGATTTGAATCAGGTGTGTTGGAAGAGGGGCACATCTAAAACATGCAGGACTGTGGCCCTCGAGGACCAGGATTGGACACCCCTGGTCTAGGCTTTCCAGCTCTTCCATCATTTGATATGAAAATACTTTTCATATCAGCTTTTATGTTAAGGAAAAAAGGTTTTGCATCATTTAAATCAATTGATTTATATGGTGGTGATTCACAACATATGACATCTTTATCAAATCAAATCAAATCAAATTTTATTTATATAGCACTTTTCATACAGTACAGCAACACAAAGTGCTTTACAGCATTTTAAAAACAGCATTTAAAAAATGGTGCTACACATAGTAAAGTGATCAACACACAGTATTTTAGCGAATGTCAATGTCATAAAATGCTGATACTAAAAGCTTCCACACAAGAAAGAACGAACATAAAAAAAGAATGTGAAAAGGAAACATCAGGACGACTGGGACGATGCAAAGATCATCGGATTGGATCAAGGAGGTGAGCCAAAGACACTATGAACCGTGATGAGGGGGCATCATGCTGTCCTACATATGGGACGCTCTCCTGCAGAGACCACCGGGCGGCAGGAGGCGTGGCCCGTCGGGCAAATCTGACAGATCGCCAGGCGGGTCACGCCTCCAGGAAGCCAGCAGCTGATAAAGACACGTCAACATAGACGTCAGTGACGTTTCTGAGGAAGATTGAAGCGACAGTCGAAACATGTCAAAGGTAAAAACAGCTTCTATCTAAAAAAATACTCATTGTCTGATAAAAAAAAAGAAACCTTATGCCTCTAATCAGAGTAGACAAAATGAACCTAATCACTGTCACTGTAGGAGAGATTGTCGGGAATCTGGCAGTATCAGAGCCACAATGATGGGAGCAATATGTGCTTAAATAATTGTGTTGTAAGTGTAGTATACAAGTGTACGCATAGAGTACTGCGGAGATGTTAAACCAGCCAAATGTTTGTGTTCCACCCCAGTGGCCACTTTGCCTTGGGACCCCCAGGTGACTAGAATCACCACTGGCTTCCTGTGCACAAGTGACCTGGAGTTGTCTTTTAGCCACAACTTTTGAATCATCCATCCATCCATCCATCATCTGTACACCTTAATCCTCGTGTAGGGTTGTGGGGGGCTGGAGTCTATCCCAGCTGACTCAGGGTGAAGGCAGAAAAACCCTGGACAGGTCACACTTAGAGACAACCAAGCACACTCACATTCACACCTACAGACAATTTAGAATCACCAATTAACCTCAACATGTTTTGGACTGTGGGAGGAAGCCGGAGAACCCGGAGAGAACCCACGCTGCACGGGGAGAACATGGAGACTCCACACAGAAAGATCCCGGGTGTCCTCACCGAGACGCGAACCGGCGACCTTCTAGCTGCGAGGCTACAGTGCTAACCACCGAGCCACCTTGCAGCCCACTTTTGAATCATTGCAATGAAAATCAAATTCATTATGTTGATTTTACTTTTTATGCACAGTGGGATGTAACGTCAGCCTTATGTCGGAAAACTATCACAGAAAAACACGTGGCATCATCGGAAATTGTAAATTCTACCCATCATTTTCATACGATGTTGGCCTACATCATGAAACAATAGGGGTTTTGTGACTTCTTCACCTCAGACGCAGGAGGGTGTAAATTGGTGAGGACTAATAAAGATATTACTTTGCAAAGGTTCAGTCTGTCTTCAAAACATTATTACTTTGGTAAGCATAAAAATGTAGTCGGCATAATTACAGCGTACGGCTCAGTGTCCATCTCCACACACATTTGTCTGGTGTAAATTACTTATTGCATACATATGTTAATATTTGTCATTGCATACATATGTTAATAGGTATCCAATGCTTGCATATCTATGCAGTGCAATCATTGCATTGCATAGATATTAACCTATCTGGATATTAACATATCTATGCAATGATGAGTTCATGAGTAATTCAAACCAGAATAATAGGCGTGGAGATGGACGCACAGCTGCTCGCAGGTTATAACTATGATTCAATTTGACTGTAATTCAAATTAATTCTTTCTTGCTGACACTTTGCTGCACAGGCAAGTAACTGGGTTTGTTGGAAAGGTCAAGTTGTGCAATTTCATTTTAATATGCGCTTTGCCTTGCTGCAATCAATTCAGCGGAGAGGAAGGGATGTGAATTTTAACAAAAAGTGCGTCCCTCGGGTTCTGAGGGTTAAAGCTCAGGCTCACAGCTGTGGATTCAGTCGGAGAGATGAGTTCATGCTTAGGCTCAGGCAGAAAAACAACTCACCCTCAGGCTCAGGCACACAGACAGGTCTCACAAAGAAAATCAGTTTTAGCCTCAAACACCGAGAACGGTTCAAGCTCTGAAAGAAAAGAAAGAAAGACAGGCTGAGACAGAGAGACAGGTTTCCAAACAGAGACACGGGCTTATGGACAAGCTAAAATGTTTTCAGCTTCAGAGTGACAGAAAGCATAAGGCTTAGTTTCAGACAGGGAGTTGTTTTCATGTTCAGGCTCACTAAGTGATGCAGATTCAGGCTTACGCTCAGACACATTCTGCCTCTGACAGAGAAACAGACTGAGGTTCAAACAGTGTGGCAGCAACAGGCAGATTATCCCCGAAGGGACCAGACTGCTGGACAACAAGGGACCTAAACCAGGGGAAACAAATAGGTTGAGGAAGTGAAGGAGAAAGCTGAGATTGTGAAGGTAAAGTGACCGTAGGCAGAGGGAAGAGGAGCTGGTGGAGAAGCAGGGGATGAGCATTTTCAAGAGAAGCTGCTGCTGCTGCAGAGAAAAAAGATAAGCTAGTTGACAGAAGAACAGAGGGTAACTGACCAGGGAGCAGAGTGGCTGGCTAATGAGGAAGTGGGATGAAAAACCAGCTGGGGAGCTGACTGACTGGGTGACTCTGAGGGCGGCTGGCCGGCAGAGGATCTGAAGTCCTACGCAGTGGAAAATGTGCCCCAGAAACCACAGGGAACAGACGGGGACCCGCAGAGGCTGAACTGACGTGAACCCTGCGAGATGACAAGCAGAGAGTAAAGAAATGAAGCCCGCTGATACTGAAGGTGGGTCTCTAAGTCATTTGGAATATATCAGAATGCTATGTATTTATCTCACTAAACCTCATCCCCCCCGTGTATCATGAAATGTTTTGATATCAGTGGCAATGTAATGCTTGGGTTGTGGCGCCGGTGACAAAGAAAGACTTTCTGATTCTGTTCTTTGAGGGAAAATAAACACATTTCTTTTTTAAAAAAACAGGTTTTTTGGATCCAAAACCGCCAAACAAGAGCTCTGTGAAAATACCAGAAATGAATAACAGAATGATTTGAACCAGGACCTGTGTATTTGTTAAAAGAACAGGCTTCAACACCAACTTTCAGGGTTTTACTTACAAAGTTTACTTGTTATAGAGGTAACTTGATCACTAAAAACAGGTTCATCTCATTCTCTGGATCCCACTCCCTCCCCACTAACATTCAACCTCTTTTTTTTCCTCCTCTCTTCAGGCCCCTTCACGCTCCACTGCAGGTTCGGGCAGGAATTGCCACCTGAGACAGAACTGGCACCCTGGGGCCCGATACATCCGAGATCAGCCAACCAGACGACCTCCACATCCACCTTTACGTCCCATTATCATCCACATCATCCAACGCTACTCTCTCCACTTTAAATTGTTGTGGTGTGGTCTTTGCTCACATCACAACAAAAAAAAAGCATTGTGGTTTAAAACTTCTGATGTAGGTAAGACATTGTCGTAACAGATGTGTGATGAATTGAAGGAAAGGCCAACATGAAGCGTCTTAGTCACATGTTGGGCCACCGTGTCATTCCAAAGTCTCTGTAAGTATCCTGGAGGGATGGAACACCATTTTTCAAAAGACATTTGGTGTTTTGATGATGGTAACGTAGAGCTATTTTATAAGTCAGTCCAAAATCTCTGCGTCGGCTACAGTAAATGATTAACACTACAGTCATGACTTGATAATCCGACCCTTAACAATCCAAAACTTTGCTATCCNCTGCTTCTAATTCCTTAAAGGTTTATCTAGTGACACTACAGTAGGACTTCTAACGATGTAAAAAGAATTACAGTGTGGGACTTGACATTAACGAACATCTGTTACATTCAGGCCTTTGTCAAATGAGTGCACTTAAAGCTGATTAAACACAACAGTGGCAGGTAAATCACAGAGCTTCTCCTTTTAAATCTGCTGTCTGTGGTGACATTCCCACACTGGTAACAATGCATTGTGTGTCAACCGGCTATGAGGAAAGAGAAACAACTGTGCCGACGAAGATGGAGCGGGCCACAGCAACTAGCGGTATGGTGGAGTCAAATGGTACGTGAGGGGATCGTGCCGCTTCCCGACAGTGGACGTGATGAGCGTACAACTTGGCAGTTAACGATAGATGATCGACACAGGATTCAGCCCCCTACAGCGGCGCAAACGCTGTTCGCAGTTTTGCAAAATGTGTTTCTCAGAACACTTGAGGAGAGAAATAAGCTTCATATACATTAAAAATAGTTAGTTTGGAAGTTCTCAGAGGTGTCGGATCATGCTCGACGCTCCTCATTTGCAGGAACCGGTTGAGATCTCAACTTTGTACAAATCTGTAAACCAGAATGTGTTGCGGGCCGACTCACAGACAGCTGGAAGTGTTGGAGTGACAGATGGTGTGGACACGGACCACGAGGCCCGTGATGTACTCTCCACATCTGCAAGTCCTAAAGTTTGTGAATGTGCAGCAGCTACTCCAAGGTGGTAGCTCACATGATCGGCAGTAGTGTGCACGTGTGGAATAACCGTCCTACTGGGCATGTATGAAACAGAGTCTTTCAAGTACACTGCAAAACTACATGTATGTAGGTGTCTGCATGAACACATCTGCAAGGAACTATAGGCATTGGTTGAAGAGTTTCTGTCTCCCCAGATTAGAAAGAAACTACTCACACCCATACGAGACACAAACATACATGCAAGCAAACATGCAGATGGTGCACAATACAGATGCAGAAGGCTTTGTGCAAAATCAAAACTCGAGGGGCATCAGAGACATTGGCCAGGTAGTGGCAAACTAAAAGTGAATGTGCCCAGAAATGTCAGTCCATGCTAGTCCATATAGACCCCTCCGTAGAGGCTGGACCCCGTCCTCTCCAATATAGTCCAGAAAAGGATTCCAAATATTGAAAAATTTAAATGGATTGTCTCTCAGCCAGAAGCTTATTGCTTCAAGAGGGACAAGTTCCATAATGTTCCTGATCCAAAGTGAAGTAGTCGGGACAGTGTCCAACATCCAGTGGAGGAGAATACATCTCCTGGCACCAAACAGCATCACCTGAAGCAGTGAAGAAGGGGTTCGGTTCACTGCTTCACAGAGAGTTGAACACCTAAAATACAGGAAATGGGTTCTAGGGATAGTTTGCCATCCAGCGTTTGTGTAATTACCCCTAATTGCCAGAAAGAGGGACAAAAAACCCCCACACAAGATAGTTTTTACAGCCCTTCAACAAGATTCACTGCAAAACTTTCATTTCTGGCATACTAATACTGCATCTCACAAAAAGGTTTTGTTTGTATTTGTTAAATGTGGAAACAAATTCACAGGAAGATGAAGAGAGGCTGCTCCCTGCTGCCGGTGATTACTGTGATCTGTCGCTTAATCTCTGACGCGTCAGGAGCGAGCACCTACGGCTGAGTTTGTTATCAACATCCAATAATCTTTCTTTTTTTTTTTTTACTTTTTGCCATCTTTGCAAGTTAATGCAGTGTCAAGGTTTTTATTCCTCTCTCGGGGATGCAGATGACATATTTCTCACTGACATGCGAGTCACATAAACAATTAACTTATGACCTGCAGAGTAATCGGCTCTGCTGCCACCACTCAGAGGAGGCAGAATGCTGAAAGAGACCGCTTGCCTCCGCTGGAAGGAAGGCAACAGAAAGTGTTCTCTAATCTCCGCTCAGTGATTAGAGACGGAATTGAGAATGAAATGACGAGTTTATGGGAGCAGCTCCTTCCATATAGTCAAGAGTGTGATCACGAGGATTCAGGACTGTGACTTTAATATTTCATAAGGGGGAACTGTGACAACTTTACGGTCCGGTAAATTATCAATTAATAATAAAGACTGTGCAGGAAAAGAAGACGGCTACCGACTGGTAATACAATAATATATCAGGATTTGTTTCTTGACAACTTTAGCGTTCCGTTGGAGAAGAATATCTCTAAGGCTTGATGTCTTCACCTCAGGACAAAGGTGTTTTCAGAACACAAATAAATGAAAATCCAATGAGTCACAATTAACGTGGCATTAAGTTTGAAGTCATCCAAGGCCACTTTGGATGAAGCGCAGCCTTCACAGAGGTATGTGTCTCGCATAAAGTCAAACTTTATGACTTTATGCGTTTCTGCATGAGGCCGACACTCCTCCAGAGAATGATTTACACTTTGTTTAGCGCAGGTCAAACAGAATCTAATTCCTGTATCTGTAACTTCAGCTAAGCATGATGGACTTATCTGCCCTCTTTGCCTTTTACTTTACTTCTTTTAAGGAGTTCAGAAATGTGCTCTCTTTTTTTTTTCTCCCCTAAAGGAGGAATTTTACTTCAACTTGGCTCCACGTTTGCCTTCAGTTCATTTTTGTTATGCTCAGCTTTCCAAGCATGAGGAATATAGCTGGATATCTGACGCTAACATCTGTCTCCGTCTACCCATAAACCCCTGGGTTCTGGGTTGTTTTCTGTATTTGTTCGGGATTATCTTCTCAATCCTTCACTCCTGTAACAAGCAGCACAGCCGTCGTCTAGTTAGCCCGCAGGTGTTTTGACTTTCTGTGGTGTTAACTGAGTACAAATGGTAAAACTAAAGGCGCTCCAGAGTTCAACCAGACTGTTTGAAGTGGTCTCTATATACAGAAAGAGTGGAGTTATGCTGTCCTGAAATCATTTTTTTCTTCTACGGCCCGATAGCAGCACATATCGGTCCAACATCCTCCCATAAAAAGAACAGCAAATACTCGCTCGGCGAAGGAAAAACAACTCTTCAGTCTGGTCCACAGCTGAAACAATAGCAAGGTTATATTTAAAGCTCCATTATTCAAATTTTTTTTTTTTAGATAACAATCAATCAAAAGAGTGCAGCTAATGTGCCATAAAGAAGAGCTGCTCGTACTAACGACCCCACTGAGAGTTATCATCAAACTCCGCAGCTCTAATAAACTTTTTTTCAGCCTCTTTTAATGCATTATTTTGTTGTTTTTTTTAGCACTGATCTGTTTGGTTTAGCATCAGAACTCTTATCAGTCTTATTTGCAGCAGCAGCAGGAGGTTAATTCGTCAACAAAAACAAAACAAAACAAAAAAAACAACCACTGACCTCTGTCTAAAATGTATTAACTGCAGTGAAATTACTACAATTTGTGTGGTCTGCTTCAGCCAACAACTAGCCTCAGAAGTAGTCACCAAACCGCCTGTTTTGCACAAACCATGTTTCCACCAGTTTTCAGCAAACAAGCTTTGATGAACCAACCCTAATCTACCTTCTTAGCACGGCACTGCAGACAAAGTTCAAGGCTCGCTGATGAACGACGCCGAGCATTTAGCGAGATGCCAGCACCCCTGCATGAATCACGTTGCACCACGTCGGATGCTCGACGCGTAAATACAAACTACGCATTAGCCGGGACGACTTTAAAAGGTTACATCAAGGCTGCGCGTCTGCCGGTTTTACTTTCAAGCCGATCTGCTCCCCAGAGGTAAAGAAATCTATTAATGCAGTTTTAAGGTCAAGGTTGTCATTATAATGTTGTGAAAAGGGTCCAGAAAGCAAAACAAATCAATCTTATTATTTTGCACGCCTGCAGCTACAATATCTGATGTATTCATTATGTGTGTTTACATATGTGAGTGCAGGATACGCTGCGTACTGATGAGCTAAAACATCATGACGGGGCCGAAAAGTGCTAGAAATGGCAAAACTTGTGAACTAAACCATGAACCAACCACGAGGTGTTGAGGGTTGCACTGAGGTCAGTTTGATCTGCAGCAGCTCCAACTTGCAACTTGCAGGTCGAAGCCGTTGGTCATAATGTTCACTGGGATATATTTGCATGTTTTCACTGTTCCATTACAGCTTTGTTTCCCTCTTTGATTCTTCAAAACTGTGGCCGATGGCTTTTTAATGGCACATCCAACCGCACAGCTCACCGCCACACAAGTAAAGGCTGTTTACGAGACAGTGAAACATTCTGTGCTTTCCTATCGCGGAAAGCGCCATCAGTGTCTGGTCATCGATTGTGGCTCTTTTACTCGGCAGAGAGAGAAAGACAGGAGGCCTCCGCTGGCCTGAGGATACCATCCAAAAATACAACTTTCCTGGACCGTAATAGCAAGTAGTAAAAGCTCGATTTTTTTGTTTCTCTTTTTTTTTTTTGAAAGGTCAATCTTGAGTAGGGACTTAGATTTCACATTAGGAAGTAGTACACGGGTAAGTACTGTAATTATATCACTCACCTCTGGAGTGGTAGTACTTCTGAACACTAGTGACCTTAAATAGTCCTGTTTCTCTCGCTTAATATGGACACAGTTGGTCTGGCAGGACAGATTTGTGCAGACTGAGCTGCTGGATCATTGCTATCGCTGTGGACTGGAAGAGAGCGCCCAGAACCGGTTGTGCTGGGGGATTTCCAGCTGGCTCCGATAGTACGGCGATGGAGTCCAGGCCTGCAGAGGGGCGGGCAGCGGTGAGGTGAGGCGGGGTGAGATGGGGGGAGGGCGGCGGAACGGGGCGAGATGTCCTGGAGGGGGACAGGTGCAGGGTGAACAGGTTACGGCGAGCTGGGAGGGAGCGAGCACAGATGAGCCTGCGTGTGAAACCAGAGCGTCGACCAAACAGACAAGCACAGGTGGGTCCTTGTCTCCGGGTGAAAGTGTCTGAACTGCTGAGTCGAGACCCCGACTTCGCCTGACTGCTCTGGATTGAACCGGTAACCGACACACACACACACACACACAGACACGCTACTGTAGTACTGGGGGTGTGTTTGAGGCATCAGGCCACGAGTGCCAGGCGTGCCAGGCATGCCAACCATACCGCATAACTGCCTACTGACCTCAGCTCTTATTGTGGCAAAGAGCAGCAGCACGAAATACAGGGCACCATGCAGCAAAAACAAAAAACGACAACACATCCTGTACAAACTGCCGCCGGTAACGCTGCACTTTGGTGAATTCAAAGGGTCAGTTTACCCAGATTACACACACAACGCAACTTTATTAAATGCTGAATTAAAAGGCAGATGTGCTTTCTAGGTCCCATGAGTTATTCTTCAACTATTGACTTTTATGATTTAATATAATGCTGCGATTCTACTGTAATACAACTGGGGGGTGTCTAGTCATGCAAACACAGCAGCTGTGGACGGACGCGCCAGGGTTTAGAAATGATCGTGTACGAACTTTATGCCAACATCCAAATAGATGAGGTGAGGGGGATGTTTTTTGTTCTACTCAAAGTATTAGAAATGACATCTGAGAGGAAAAAGAAAAAGGCAGCAGGTTTTTCCAGTTATGGAACAGTTCTGTTGGATAATCCACAGACTTCAGCGTGAATAGTTTCCACTGGAACCACTTTCTACGACCCAGAAACCATCGAATGTTATGTCAGTAAACATCCAGCCAGCGAGCGAGGGGAAGTGTAACACCGTCTGTAATAACTGCTTACATGCAGCTCTTCTGGAGACTGTTTGATATTTAGTTTTTGAGCAGAGGGGAACATCTAATGAGACTTTCTGTTGTAGCCGCTGTAGCCGAGCTGATAAAACACACACGGCTCAGCCGCGGTGTTTGAATATTGTGTCTCGTGTCTGGACTTCACAAAACCTCTGAAGGTGTCCTTAGATGTTGGCAGCAGATCCTTTAAGTTCTGGAAGCTGTGAGGTGAGCAGTGTTTGCAGTGTGGCGGGGTGCATTAGCCTAAATAAATAAGTGGTCTGCAATAGTTCCTAGATCGGTGGTATGTGTTGCATTCACATGAGGTGTACCAGCAGAACAATGCATCTCTTCCCCAAATGCACAACGCACCTGGCCATCCACATCATCCATCCATCCATCCATCCATCCTTCCATCCATTATCTATACACTGCTTAATCCTTGCTAGGGTCGCAGGGGGGCTGGAGTCTATCACAGGGCTACACTTAGAGACAGACAACCAAGCACACTCGGAGAGAACCCACGCTGCACGGGGAGAACATGGAGACTCCACCACCGATCCACCTTGCAGCCCCATCCACATGATGTTAAAGAAAATGTGATTCGTCCAACCAGGCCACCTTCTTTCAGGCCCTTTTGATGCCAGCAAGGTCACTCTGCAACTACAGCAGCTCCGTACGCACGACTCTGCAACGCATTGTGTGTTCTGACACTTTTCTGTCGCAGTCAGCGTTACGGGTTTCTTCAGTTTGTGCTACAGTTGCTCTTACGTGGGACTGAACCACCAAAGATCAGCCTTCACTCTCCACACGCCTCAGTGAGCCTCGGCTGCCCGCAACCCCGTCACGGGTTGTCCTTCCTCGGGCCACTTCTGATAGGCACTAAACACTGGATTTCAGGAACACGACCTCTCATTTTGGAGATGCTCTGACCCAGTTGTCGCTCTCGCCATCACAATTTGGTGTTTTGTGAAAGTGGCTCAGATTGTCACGCTCCGCTTTTTCCTGCTTTCAACACATCAGCTGCTCACTTCCTGCCTAATACATCCCACACTTTGACGGGTGTCGCCGTGCCGAGATGATTATTCACGTCACCACCTGTAGCTGACTGGTGTGCAAACAAACGCAGAAGAGAGAGAGATCGTTTTTTTCTCGTCACACTCTTTTCGTTGTTTCGTCTTCATGAGATCTGCTAATAGAGTTCACGAGATAATGTCGTTCACGTGGAGGAAACTCATTAAAACTGAGATGGAACAATGAAAAATAAAAAAGCATTTAGGAGCCCATTTACTCCAGCATGTGCTTTGTGTTTATCTGAAATTATGTTGACAGTGTAAATATACACATAACAACATCATAGGTAGACACCAGGTGAAGTTGTGTATCATTATTATTTATTTCTATGGCAGATATATTTAACATTCACAATCACTTCAGTCTTTTCAAATCATATTTTAACTTTAGAAATCTTCTTACTTCTTCGCAGTATTTCCAGGATGTATCCCAGACTGGGGGGAAAAAAACAACAACAACTGTGAAATATAGGAAATATGAAAAACAGATATAAGATGATGAGCTTCAGTTGGGCCAGTTTGTGACTTTTTTTTTTGTCAAAGTTTTGTGTCGTTATGTCAAAGCGAAGCCGGCGTCTCACCAGTGGAGTTAAACAGAAGCGGATGCTGCCGCCGTCCTCTCCTCTTCTTATTGCCTCTGAAATGAAATGGCACTTGAACAGGTCTGAAGAGGCTAAAGAACAAAAACAAAACATTCTCGAGGGAAAATCCAATTTCTGAAAATGAAATGTCATTATTGAGGTATGAAAATACTGTGAATATCATCGGATTTCCTCAGAGGGCCGGAAAACATTGCTTCAAAACTTAATGTCTGAGCAGCACTGGCAGCGCTGTCTCTTAAACTGCAGCAGCAAATATATTTTGAAGGAAACGTTCACAAGTAATGATTCAATCTTTCCACACAATGTACAGTCGAAGTGGTTACAGCATTATTTAGCTTTTTTTTATGGTGATGTTCAGGCGGTCGTAGCACCTGGCTGAGGTCACAGAAACAGGCCACAGAGGATCATTTGGTAGAATAGTGATTTTAGAAGTTGTTCTCGCAGTTTTGGGTCCGCACATTCAATTTAATGTGATTTGTGACGATAAAATAATTTAATTCTGTATATTCTGCTTTCTCAAAATACGGAAACTTATTTTCTGTTTGTTTATCAGAAATACATTTCAGAACAACTCACCTTTTCTTTCAAGGCTCCTTCAAACTGAAAGCCTTTTGGCAATTTGAACTATTTTTGTTCTTAAAATATTCTGAGAAAGTTCTGCAAAGTTCCAGCGCTGTTTTCAGGGGTATTTTTTTTTATTCATTTATAAATTTATTTATTCAGTTCCATGAATGTTCTTGTTCTGTTTATATTTTTACTATAGCTACCCTTAAATTGCTTGTATTTTTACTCATATTTTGCTCTTGTTTGCATTGTACTTGTAATTTATTAGGCTTTCCAAAAAGCGAGTACTAATTTTGTACCACAAACATGTAAATGTGAGCCAGCGATAAAGGTCCTTGAATCCTTGAATTGTTAAAGCAAGTTCTCTAAAGACATTTTATTAAAAAAAATAAAATTCCAAATGTTGCATCAGAAATGTCCTCTGTTGTTGTGCGTAACACATTCTTCCATAGAAGAATGTTCTGTAATNTTCCATCAGACTGAAATGTTTCCTCAAAGGATAAAGGCGATCAGCAAGAACACCCCTGTATTGATTTGCAGCGACGAGTGGACCCAAACCATGCCAGCAAAATGTCCCCCTCACAGAATAACAAAGCCAGTGGATGCTCTCACTGCAGGAGTCCAGGGTTTAGGTCTAATTCGTCACCTGTCTGTACACTTTAACTAGAAAGGTATATTTTTTATAGTCTGAGTTTTGACATTTTTCAGTAAAGCAGCTTCAGGATGAGACGCAGGATCAGTTTATTTGCTAACTAAGCGTGAATAGCCCCTGTGCAGAGACAGCTGAACTGTATATGAGTTACTAATCGCAGTCACTGAAGCTCAAAGTAAAATATGACTGGCACATCTCATCCTTGTTAGCAGAGTTAGAAGTGAGAAAAGTTTTGTTTGCTCATTTAAATACAAGCCAGTTGTGGAACGGAGCTGAGAATACGCTGGAGATGAAAATATTTCTTTACTCTCCGAATCTCCTTTGTTTCACCCGACAGGTGCCTTTCATGTTCCTGGTTTGACTGAGTTCTTACATAAAGCTCATTTTTTAAATAAAACACTAATGAGTTATCATTTTGTACGATAAAGTGAACACATAGGATTTTGTCTTTCAGGAAAAAAAACATAAAAAACACAAGTGCTGACGAGGGTTTTTCCGAAAGTCTAGAAGCTGAACAAACTAAAATAAAACAAATGTGAAAGTAATCATGGAGACGATAGACGCTTAATGATGATAATGAACGACTGAAGGCAGAGGCAGGCAAAGCTTTGCAGATGTCAAGTCACTGCAGGAATAATTCTCATCTGAAAACTCTCTTTTATGTCAAGTTTTTTTCCAGAAAGGAAAAAGTCATTTGACCATATCACTTAGGTTCATGCAACAAAATTATATAACCCGCAATTTGCATTTAAAAAGGTATGCCCAGCACTTGCAGACAGTTCACATTCAACTCGAGTGCACTCCACTCTGGGGAACGCTCGGGAGTCTCATATGTGGACTGATGAGACAGTTTCTTGGAGCCTGTGGTCTTGCCCTATCCCCACGACAGGCGCCTTTCATGTCGCTCGCTCGGCTTACAGAGTCCTCAAATTAAATTTCTAATGAGGCCTGCCTAAGTGTGAGAAAACATGTCAAGCAAACACTCCGCAAACTTTCTCTGTGCTGAATTTCCCCGAGATTCTCCAGCAAGCGTCCAAGTCAGCCATCAACGGCACTAAAAGCACAGCTCAGGGCGTTATTGATTTCCTCGCTCCTCCCCGGGCTTTTCCTCTGATGGGCTACTTTGCTTGACACCTCTTCTCCCTCGGCGGCTCGTCTTCATTGCTACTGTATGAACTCAGTGGCACATCTCTCCCTCCCCCCCCGCCCCGCCATTAATTAATAGCTTTGTGCTTCCTCCAGCTCATCTATTCCCTCAGACTAATTGCTAGCAGAAGCATCTCTGCTAATCCAATTTGGAGCCCTGAATAATCTCCAGGAGCGTCTCAGGCATTATTGAGTATTTGTGGGAAACTGCAGGGCCAGCTGCCTACTGTGTGTGCATTTCATTTATCTGATCTTACAGAAGGATATCCTCGTTTTTGGTGCTGCTTGTGCTCACTTACAGCTGCAGTCTCGCTATGTGCCCAGCTAAATGAATGGACTTGCTCTTTATGTGAGGTCTTTTTTTCTCTCAGCGTGCGAGCTATTGACAGAATGGCCTTTTGATAAGTCATCCTCTCTGCTCAGCAGTGTGCAGTGTCTTTTTTTTTCTTCCTTTTTTTTAACTCAAAGGTACATTTCTACCATTATAACGTATAGCAGGAGAAACGGGCAGCACATTAGTAACTCTGACATGGGCCAAATCGTGACGGCTGGACAACTAGGTCAGAGCATCTGTGAGGTGTTCCTGGTATGTAGTGATTAGTATCTACCAAAAAGTGGTCCAAGGAAGGACAAACGGTGAATTGCAAAATGGGTCACAGGTGCCCAGGGATCACTTACGTGCGTGGGGAGTCACGGCTGACACATATGGTGTGAGCCTACGAAAGGGCCGCTGTAGCACAAATTGCTGAAAACTTTAATGCTGGAAATGATAAAGAGGTGTCAGAACACTTAGTGCATCACAGTTTTCTGCGTATGCTGCAGAGCGGTCAGTGTGAGTGCCCACGCTGACCGCTGCTCACCGCTCAGAGTGCTTCAGTGGGCACATGAGCATCGGTACTGGAACATAGAGCAGCGGAAGAAGGCGGCCCGGACTGATGAATCCTGTTCTGATCTGTTTCAGCAGGATAATGTGGGAGGTTATGAGCTTATAATGTTGTCTGTGCTGTTTTTATTAGTGTTGTTGGTCCTTTGTCTGTTTCTACTGAAAAGCCCAACCAGGGATGGGAGCTGAAAATTAGCTTAATGCTATACACTCTATATGCAATACAGCTGATGTTTTCTATGTTAAATGTATGTTCGGAGCTTCACTGCAAACATTGTTCAGGAATAGCTTGAGAAACACGACAAAGAGTTCAAGTAGTTGACCTGACCTTGACATTCCCCAGATCTAAATCCAGTCAAGCATGTCAAGGGGGAACAAGTCTGATCCGTGGAGGCTGCGCCTCACAATTTCAAAGACTTGCACACGATGTGGAAAGCATGAATTGACCTGAAAATCGGATCTGTGGCAGTTCCAACTTGAAAGAATCTGCTGCTAGAATATGGATACCACAGGACACTTTCAGAGGTCTTGTGGAGTCCATGTCTTGGTGGGTCAGAGCTGTGTTGGCCGTTCAAGAGGAAACTAAACGATATTTCACAGGTAGATTTAATGTTGGGCTGCAAGGTGGCGCGTTGCAAGAAGGTCGCTGGTTCGCTTCCCGGTGAGGACACCCGGGATCTTCCTGTGTGGAGTCTCCATGTTCTCCCCGTGCAGCGTGGGTTCTCTCTGGGTTCTCCAGCTTCCTCCCACAGTCCAAAAACATGTTGAGGTTAATTGGTGATTGTAAATTGTCCGTAGGTGTGAATGTGAGTGTGCTTGGTTGTCTGTCTCTAAGTGTAGCCCTGTGATAGACTGGTGACCTGTCCAGGTGAACCTGCCTTCAGCCTGAGTCAGCTGGGATAGACTCCAGCCCCCCATGACCCTGGTGAGGATTAAGCGGTGTATAGATGATGGATGTTTGGATGGATGGATGGATGGATGGATTTAATGTGTGTAATCCATGTGGTCACAAAAAACACTTTAACCTCAAACTGCTCAGATATACATAATATAAAGCAAACAAGGAGTGGTAGAAGGCTAATATGTACACAACCAGCTTTCCTAAAAGCACTTAATTGTGTTGAAAAGTATGATTTTTACATGTACATTATGTCACTATGGAAGTTCTTGACATGTAAATGTCTTAAAGACATTAATACAAAGTCCTTTACGTTTAAAAAAACATGTTGAATGACTCGTATTATCACTCAACTAGCTTTAGAAAACCACTATTTCCTTTATTCCCTAATTGTGCCAAAACCAGATCAAACACTGTACTGAAAGTGAGCCAAAAAATGCTATTGTCAAGCTCAAAGTGAGGATGTACTGAGTCCTGATGAGGAAGATCAGACCTCATGCAGATCTCCTGCACTACCAGACTATGTCCACCGGGTGTCAGTGTGCAGCTGCGGATCTGCTGCAGGAAAAACCACCTCCAACCTGCACCTTTCCACCGAGCCTTTCAGTGAGTTTAAAGAATTGTTGGCTGCGATTAAACATTGTTTGGATGGGGGCGGTCGGTACAGGCCTGATGGTACACTCTGATGAGATTTTGGCTAGCTGGACAAGTGTTTAATTTACTAAAGTGACTGTCAGGAAGAATTGTAGGCACTTTACTGACAGCACACTACAGAAAATAAACCGTACACTGTGTCTTAAGTCCACATCCTACACACACGTTTGTACTTGCAGCCATGTGAGGACGCTCACTAGCATAATGCAGCACTTCACTCTTTACCATCGCAGCTAAATGCCTTCGTGTGAAACAGATTTTAAGCAGAACCCAGAAAAACTGAGTCTAAAGTCACAAACAACCTTCTAAAAAGTAGGTCAGCAAATGAGGACTGGCCAAACTGTCCACACTCCCAACATCTAAAGCTGGTCCTCATAAAGATAAAGAGAGACAGCCACACAAACACACAGCAAACACACACACATCCCTTGTGTTTGTTGGCCATTACATCATTTCTGACTCCTGCCCTCGTTAATAGAAATCACCGTTCTCCTCCTCCTCCTCCCAGCAGTTTAGCTCATAAAATGGCTCGATGCTTTTGTCTTCATTTGTTGCTCAGAGGGGATCAGAAGCCCCTTTCAAAAGACCGCGATCGGTCCACGGCCACTTGGATGCTAATTAGCTGGATTAACTAACCCTCTGATTGCCACAACAAGGTTCTGTTGTGTCGCATCATTTGAATTAATGAGGCAAGTTGATTGGAAACCTGAACGGATGGAATTGGACTGAAAAAAGGGATCTGATTCTCTCGCCGTGGAGTGATGAATATGCCTCATTTCCCATCGGTGTTTACTGTCTGCTGGACGGCTCACCTTGATTTGGTTCTAGTGCTTTGCCAGAATCAGAGACGGTCTTGGTTGGCGACGGGTTTGCTTGAATTTTCAGCATCTTCTACTTTGTTGTAACGGCAGAGTGAGACCAAGTGGCATGAATTCTTTCACCGTTGTGGCGTTTAAATCAACATAATTGATTTCACATCAGTCTGTTCAGGATGCCAAAATGTGACATTAAAAGATTGTTCTTGCCAGACATGTGAAAACACAAATAAGTCCCGTCATTAGTAAACAGACACGAAAACAAGAGCACTTGGCTATGTGCCTATAAAGCGGACTTGGAAAACCATCGTCTCGTTACAACACTCGCTTTTTAATGAGCGTGAATTAGTGGATTAGTGCAGCAAAAGTAGTCTGAACACACCTGACTTTCTACTGGAAGCTTTCATGATCATTTCGCAAGACTTCAAACACGTGTTTACAGGTTTGGATTTCAACGAGCGCCACTGACCCTCTTCATTCGGCTTTGGTATAGCGCACATTAGTCGAACCTTTGATAATGATCCTCATAATCTTTAACAGTGCTGTAACATGCTGAGCTATGATCAAATGGATTCCCGCCGCTTCCTCACAGCAGGCGCTCGCTGCACTGTCCTGTGATGGTCCCGCTCGAGATGACGGCCAAGCGGTGACAGTCCACTCCTAAAATCACTTGCTCTTCGTATAATTGCTCAGCCTAATTGCTTTTTGATCCGTTCTCTTTTACTGTACAGTCACTTATAATTAATGTACTGAGCCTTTGCTAAATTCCTACAGTTGCACCGAACATTTTCCTACAAAAGACGAGTGGACGGCTTCGACTGTAAAGCAGCATTTTAGCGATCTGTCACCACATTTCACTGCTAAAGACCAAATGGTAACCTTTTTAATAATAATTGGTCTACGCAGCAAAGAGTGTGCGTTTTTATGACACGAGATTTTTATTTATTTTTTTAATTGCAGGGGCAATGGCATAACAAGCAGAAGAGTTTAGGTCACATCACACCGTTTTCGATGCTGTTTACTGGTATGAAAGCTGCTTTTCTTAACTTTTATGCGGAATTAAAGCAACGCTAATTACCTTAGCAAATTTCATAGTACAAGCAATTTGCCTGCATCTATCAGGCACAAAGCAATATTAGAGTTACATTTCTCTCAACATTAGTCGTGATTTATGTTTGTTACCAAGCAGCAGAAAAAGAAAACCAACGCTGCAGGTGTCCAAATGACCACTCGGGGCTGGTTCCAGTCGATTCTCACAGACGTCCCACGTTTACGGCAGATTTAAACGTGTTTACAACCCGGTTTAAAAAGACGGTTTGATTTCTCAATTCATGACAACTTATCGGTGGAATTATTACTTATACAAGTCACCCGATTAAACTGCAATAAAGCTTAAAACTCGGCATATTAAAGGGCGCGGTGTGTGATTTTGGGATTAGCTGGGAGTCGGGAGGAGTCGGGCGCTGCCAAGATGGCTGGAGCCACAACGGAGCCGGTTTCCAAACTGGTCTTTAGTGAACCTGTGGGTGAAGTCGTGGGAGGGTTCATCCGTCTTTATACATAAAGTCCACCATCCATCCACTATCTATACACCGCTTAATCCTCATTAGGGTCGCGGGGGGCTGGAGTCTATCCCAGCTGACTCAGGGCGAAGGCAGGGGACACCCTGGACAGGTCACCAGTCTATCTCAGGGCCACACTTAGAGACAGACAACCAAGCACACTCACATTCACACCTACGGACAATTTAGAATCACCAATTAACCTCAGCATGTTTCTGGACTGTGGGAGGAAGCCGGAGAACCCGGAGAGAACCCACGCTGCACGGGGAGAACATGGAGACTCCACGCAGAACCGGCGACCTTCTAGCTGCGAGGCAACAGTGCTACTAACTGCGCCACCTTGCAGCCCCCAATGTTTATTAAACATATTTAATTCTATCTTGATAAGAGTTTATTGATCAGTGTAGCTGTGACTTGTTGATGAAAAAGAGGCCACGGTGTGTGTCAAGGTCTGGTTTTGACAAAAATATGTGCTAAGATTAGACAAGAGTGGATAAAACCACTACCAGGCTGAATTTAAAGAAGCTTGGTAGAGATAGAGCGTTTACATGGGAACAACCTAAACCATAGTGAGGAACTGTGAGATAAGGCGTTGACATTGGGAGACCTGCACTCTCTGAATGTTCCTCTAGTTAGAGACTGCAAATAATAATAAAAAAAGAAGCAACAATCCCGCTTGTTTTTAACATTTACTGAGAGAAACACTCATTACCAAACAGTTAATGGCACCGCCTCGCCATGTGATAGCAGCATGACTCACACGGAGCATGTCTGTTGATTCATCGAACAAGAAAACAAATGGGTGGCGAAGGGAGAAATCAATGAGGTGAGTCTTAGAGATCAATCCTGTGGTTGTGCTCATGGTTTCCATTTTCTCCTCACACACACACACACACATATATATATACGCCACACGACCCTAAACTCATTTAGGTTGACAAAGACTAAACATGTTACCGCCTGCGCAGAGAAATCTACATTCCTCAAAACTGTCATCTCCTCAATCTCACGCTGACAGTAATGATCCTGAGACGCCGCCATTTTGAGAGATGCAATTTAAAGAAAAAATGAGTTTGAGGAGGAGAAGAAATGTCTCACAGGGAAGAGAGGAGGGAGAGAAAAACGAAAGACGGGAGAGTGAGCGGGGGTTTGCCGTGAATCATTAGTTCGACGGGGGCACCGCTGTTCCAGGACTAATTGAGTATCAGCGTGAGCAACGGGCGGGTCGGCCTCAAAGCTGCCGTCGTCAGCACGAGCAGGTGGGCGGCTTTGAGAGGTTGAAGTTAGCAAAAAAAAAAATGGAGTAATCCCTGAAGTTAAAACCAGACGCAGCTTTGAAGGCTTCAGTGGACAAGCTGGCAGAAGCTACACAGAACAAAGGAAGACCCGACTGTAAAGGGTTCAACATCTGCACCTGTCTTCCAGATTTAATGATGTAGAGTGTTCTTAGTGGAGTTTATAAACGCTTAGCTTCACCCATCAGATCAATGGTGTTCAGTATACTTTCTCAATATAATCACAAAAGCTCAGGCAGTTCAGTAAAAAGCACCTAAAATGTCCAAACCTTTTCAATTTCCATTATTTGAGTTTTGATGCCAGAAATGCACCATTCAAAGCACAACATGAGCAGTTTACGCCGCCATTAGTATAACAGTCCAATTAATTATCTTGAAATTATGCTTTTATGGTAGATTATACGGCAATGTTTGCCAGTGAAGGACTCGGAGACTGGATTCTGCATCCTGTCCAGCTTTAGGGTTCAACAGAAACAGCACTTTGGTTAAGGTTAATGAGAGATTATGATATGTCTGTGCTGTTATTCATGCTTTAGTTGCTATAGGTGGAAGTCATATTGCAGATAAAAAGACTTTGTTGGGTTAAGAAATGAAATATTTTGATAATCTACATGACATTTTATTTGGATATTTTCCCCACTAGCTTGATTTCGATTGTTCAGTCCATCAGGTTAAATTAAATCACAATGCATACTCCGCTTTGTCGTCATTTTCCCCCCCAAAATGAGACGATAATTTAACAATTTTTGAAACTAACTGACACAATAAAATGGTAGGAAAATGTCCACTGAGGTGATGGATTAAAGGAGACGTAGGGTCGCTTTCTCATAGACTTCTACACAACCAGACTTTGCCGTCAGTGGAGTCGCCCCCTGCTGGTCGTTAGAAAGACTGCAGGTTAAAGACACTTTAAATGTTCAGACTCTGAAGCTGCATCAATGTGTTTAATATACAGTCTGTGATCGATGGAGAACAGTCTTAAAGGAATGACACTGAGGTCATTTGAAGACAGAATAGATCAATATCACTGTCTTGTTTGTACCCTAAATATAAAGCAGTAGCACGTTAGCTTAGCATCACATCTTGTTTGATTAGTTTCACCTCACAATCCCCTCACAGTTTGATATAAATTGGAACAAGCAATCTTCAGAAGTGATGGTAAGCAAATCTTTGGTGTACAGGTTAGAGAGTGGCCTTGATCTTTTCATCTAATTTTCAGC
>NW_007578165.1:432654-441510 GCF_000690725.1 Stegastes partitus | reverse complement strand
GGTAATCGTCCACGGGATCCGTCATTTCTACGCTTTCCATTCATTCATTGTCTTCATAATCAGCCGAGCAATGCATTCTGGTAACATTTCTGAATACAAGCATCACATTGGTTGCCGGTTATTTGCATAAAGTGGAGCTCTAGGCTACGTTATGCAAATCAGGGGCAGTCGGCTGTCACTTGCCGCCTCTGGAAACTCCTGAAAAATGCCTAAACTAACCGCTGTTGATCTAAAATCAAGACAGATTCGGCAGCTGCGTGGCTTATTTCTGGCCTCAAATGTATTCAGAAGCACGTTTTATCAAATTGGTTTAAAAAAAGAAAAAGCTAAAGTTTTTAAACAGATTGCCACGTTAACAGAAGAGCAGCTTCTGGAGCATCAGCAACATTTAAAGGCTGGACATGTGCAAAATATAGAGGCTCTGTTATTATTATTCAAATTATCATGAGCAAAAAATTAACGGAGCTAAAGATGAGCTAAAAACTAATTGACATACGCAGTAGATCAGGGAACGAGCTTGTCTGGGTTGGAGCACAGCTTCCCGTGTTTGGCCGTGTAGTGAAAGGGACTAAGATTTTCACTTTGAAAGCAGGTGACAGTGATGAATGAGAGAATATAAAGAGGGGCCTTGGAAAACCCACGAAGCGCTGATTCAGGGCAGGAGCGAGTGACTTCAGCTGAAGGGACAAGGAACAGTACACGTGTCCTGAAACCAGGATCAGTGTTTCTCAAACATCTGCCTGTTTCACGGGAAAGTAGAAAAATAAAATAAAATAAAATAAAAAATAACTCACCGGCAACTTGTCAGCGTCGGTGATTATTTCACTGACAGGTCTCCAGAGTGAAATATGGTGAGAGATTCTCCCAGGCCCTCTGAAGCCTTTTCCGGCAGAGACATAATGAATCGTGATGCCAGCTGTCAGCGTGCTGCTGCCAGGCTGCAGACGTGGGGAATAGAAAGTCATTACTGGTGCATACTATGATTCCACTGTATGTTTTTTTTTTATTTTTTTTATTTGAAGGCCAGAGGGTTGTGGGGTAGGTGCGTGAGGTCACGCTGGAATGGCTGACAACACAAAAAGCCATTTAGAAATCCATGGAGTCACCGGTCAGACAGATTAGAGGAGGTAGGGGACCGTGTACTGTAATTGGAAAATGTTTTTTTTTCTCTGTCAATCACACCGTGGTGTTTTCTTGCTCTGTTTTCCTTCATTTTTCTTTTTTTGTGCGTCTATAAAGTGCAGACAAGGTCAAAGCCAATAATTGGATTAGAGATCAAAATATTTTTCTGGAGAACGTCTTGGGGGGATTCAGACCATGTTCATTTTCACAACATAAAACAAACAAACAAAAAAAACATACAAAACAAAGAAATACAAATGTCATACTTACTTATAAGTTGCACAGTGTGGAGACGGACTGGGATGGAGCTCCGGGCTACACAGAGGCCTGATTTTAGGTTTCAGCTGATGATACGAGAAGCTCCTGAGACAAGAAAATGATACAGAAAAAGAAAAACCTTCCCCTGATAGCTAAACGAATGCTGTTTGTAAAATGAGTGCAGAATGAACTTCGTTTTCCTTTTTATCAAAAGTACATTACTGACTGGAAGAATCCATAACGACCGGTAATGTTGGTGCATCAGCAGGCGCTCAGAAAAAAAACAATAAATACCCGTATAGTATTATAATAGGATTGTTTGAACACATATCAGACTGTACTTCATATCTGAGAACATTTTGGGCTTTTGCTGGGTATAAAAATTTCCTTTTTTTGCAGGAAATAGCTTCAAATAACCTTTTGTACATGATAAGACTGATCCCTCAGTGTGAAGGTGCAGCAGGTCGTGCACTGTTAGCTACTGTTGTTCTCATTTGTTAATGCAAAATAGCAACAACCAGCTGTGTTGAACTAATTATCAACCCCTGAAACCATTTTAAACATAATGTAAGGCAGCCATTAACACATAGTAAATGGATTAAACCGTTTTCAGTTCGTTAGTAGAAGCCCTGATTACATAGACCCTTGCAGAGTTGACTTACAGGTGTGGAAGGTATGACATCGGCCTAAAGCCTCGATGACACTCCCTTGTTGGTGAGCACGTGGACAGCTGTGGACACCCACGGGCGCGTTGTTGTTGTTGTTGTTGTTGTTGTTATACTACTTTTACATGATAATGTATTTCTGCAGAGGCACACTGCTGCCAAACATGCGCCCTGTTGCCCTTGTAGCACACATGGGCACAAGTGTTGGGCAGCATATTAACATCCATGGACGGGTCTGTGTGAACACTTGATGATAAAATTCACATCAACAGGGACAAAGTTGGACCCCAGCGAACCTTCACAAACTATTGCGCAATCGTGGGACGTATAACACTGGCACTACTTTTCTGGACTCCATTTAAACATCCACAGTAGGTCTTATGTACCTATTCCAGGCGTGCAGACGACTGCTGAGTGTACACGCTAGCCTTTGTAGCCACGGATGTCTGCAGAGTGGACGGTGCAGACTCTGGCTGACTTGGGGAGAAATTTACATCACACTGATTTTGCGGCCAACTGGTGGCCTTAAGCCTCGACTATACTCCCTGCAGAAGTGCATGATTGTTTTTAGACTAGTTTTGTAGTTCCCTGGAGTCTTACTAGAAGACGATGTGGTACACATGCACAGTGGGTCGTCTTTATGTATTACACACATTTGCTCTTGTNAGACAGACAACCAAGCACACTCACATTCACACCTACGGACAATTTAGAATCACCAATTAACCTCAGCATGTTTCTGGAGGAAGCCGGAGAACCCGGAGAGAACCCACGCTGCACGGGGAGAACATGGAGACTCCACGCAGGGATGCAAACCGGCGATCTTCTAGCTGCGAGGCGACACTGCTAACCACAGAGTCACCTTGCAGCCTCCATAAAACATGCTTTGAATATTAATTAAAATGTTTTCTGTAAAGCATTATTGGAACTTGTAGGTGATGTTAGTCAATGTTCTGGGAACATTTATTGCTTTCTGGGCTACTAAGTCACAATCTTACCTTTCAGGGAAGAAATACATTTCTATTAAAATGTAAATGAGAACGCAATTAAGCGGCATAGGAACATAACTTCTGGGGGGCAGAGTTAGTAGATTTAATGTCACTGCCTGCTTCCCCATCATCTCCTCCTTCCTCTCCCGTTCCTCCGACCATATGCGTGAGCACCAGAACGTGCCGTAACAGGGATTCACAGTCTGAGCCCCTTGGTCCATTTTTTTTTTTTTTTTTATTCCTGAGCGACTGAGACATCTGCTGAATTTGACCAAAAGTGTATTAGATTAGAATCAGTGATTCCGGCTTTAACGTTGTTGATGTGTAAATTTCCTCCTCATCCTCCACATCCTGGTGTAATACAGCAGGTGACTGAGGCCAGCAGTCCTCTACGGCTCCGTTCGCAAAGCCACACCACCGATCGACCGAAGGATTTGATTTAAATCCGTCTTATGACTTTATCCTGCCACCGTTTTCCATTTCACTCGGAAATACATCACATCACAGAAGATGAAGATGCTCTGATTGCCATTTCCCCGTGACTTCAAGCGAGACCGGGCTCACACACACTCAAACACACAAACACGTAACAACAATAACAACATAAAAGCTGATAAAAAGTCAATAACAGAAGGCTTCAATCCTAAAGCAGCAAAAGAGGATCAGGGTCCAAGTCTGCCTTGCCAAACACAGCACAGACTGAGACGGCCTCGAGATCCTCTATTAAATGTGCTGAAAAAGAGGCGGTAAACCCAATGTTTGTGAAATGGCTGCACAGAGGTAAGACGGAGGGCGAAATCTGCAGGACGGAGATGTAGGTCAGCTCAGAGTTGATGCCGAAACTGTGATTCAGTGAAACAAATGAAAATGTGTAAACAAGCAGAAATCAGCTGTTTCTGAGACTCCTGCTGGAGAAAAAATAAAAAACCGGTTTCCACTCTGGCTCGGTCTGTTCTATTCGATCAGTTAGGAAGGATTTCATATGAAGCACTGAGCCCTGTGATGTTCCTGGCAGCCCAGACATTGAATAACAACTGTAATTTCTCCTCTCATTCGCCTCAGCATAAAAGGCTCTTTCATGGAAATGCTTATAAAAAAGGCAGCAAAGGCATATCAGATTGAGAAATGTAATAGTTTTCACTGAAGCCATTTTCGGGGAAAAGGAGTCGGTATTTGGCTCGGCGGGGGGAGGCGGCGGATGGACATCTTGTCACGCTGTGTGCCGCGGCTCCGTGTGTTTCTCCACCAGTGTTTATGGGGCATTTAAAAGCCTCCAAATGTGCGGCGGTTTGCGGCCTACAAGTCCTCCCCAAACCCTCCGGGCGAGCTGCCAACGCCGGCTCACAGTTAAAATAAACAGCTACAGATACAGCGGAGTGAGAGTTATGGGGGTTTTTGCAGCAGAGAGCGAGTTTGCTGACTCTCGTGTTGGCTTGTAAAATCGCTACTTCTTCCCCCTATATTTTTATCTGGCCGATAAAGAGCACGCGGGCGCTTTAAACCGGCTTAGTTTGGTCGTCTTTTCCGTGTAAATATTAGGACAGCCTCCGGAATGGGTTTCGGGGCGTACAAATCCGCATTTAGCCTCCGCTTAGCGAGGCAAATGAAGAAAACTGAAAAGGGATCAAACTGTTTAATAGCGGGCCATGTGGTCCTTCAATTTACTGTCTGTGTACTTGTGAGCTTTAATGAGCCCTTTTAAATCAGCAGATAATGGAGAGCAATTTGTGTTGTTCACATCTAGTCGCGATCCCTCACGGTTCAAATTCCACTTAATCGTATCCCAACTCTCTGCTTTTTTGTACAGTTATAAATGAGGGACTAATACTGAGATCAGATATCAGCCCAGTAACGGCACGATCTGAGAAACATTCCCGAGCAGTGCGTCATCGTGACGGAGGGGGTTTGTTTTTTTTTTTTGTTCCCTCTTTCATATGATTTGAAAACATTCACAACGTGCTCCGTGATAAATTTAACCTCGACAGTCTGGAAGCTGGTCTCTGCTCCGCTCGGCCCGCTGGCTCGAGGTCGACATACAGATTATTATTAGTCGATCGAGAGGGACGTGGTCGTAAATCCTGGCAGTGAAACATGGATGTACCACATCTTTTACAACTTGTGCGATGTGCAGAGGTGGTCAGCAAGGTGCTCAGGACTTCGCTGTTCCAATAACAAACCATGTGGTTTCATACATGAAAGTGGACCTGGTGCTATTCATAGCCAGTGGGTGGTAAAGGTGGGCTCTTTTTTCCCTCCCAGTCAGCAGGATTGTTTTTGATATGATGATCCTGAGCCAAGGGCAACAGTCAAATGGTTACAGGTCCACTTCAAGGAAATAAAGCATCAGTTCTCTTGTGGTTTTCCAGAGGAGCCCGGTGCCCCTTTAGGTCGATGTCACAGAACAAAGCTGTGGGAGTTTTGCAGATAATCTTCACTGGTCTGTTTACAACCTCACTTTAAAGCTAAAGTTTCCCCACTACGGCTGCATCCCACTGGGCACCATGGACATTGTTGTTCCGAATACTATCGCAGCTTCTCTGAATGAAGCCCTTTGATTGGCTAAAATCAAATGAGCCTGACTTTCTAGGAGGAGGTGCAGAAATCTAGTTTCCTCTGAGGCCTTGTCCACACGTAGCAGGGTTTTTGTAAAAGCGAATATCCTGCCCCCTCCATCTAGAAAAAAACTTATGTACGCACCACCTCATTTTTGGAAAGAAATTCCTCCACACCTAACCGCATTAGTGCGTTGTTCAGCACATTCATGTTCTACGTGAGGATGTAATAACTCCGACAACATACAGAAATCGTCACGGCATTCCTCCAGGAGCACGATTTCCGTCTCAAAGTTCTCCCACCAGCTGGCAATGCATCCAAACTCAAAACCGGCGTCGGTGTCTCTGACGGAGAACATGCCTCGGACGTGGAATGACAAGGTGAATGTCCTTAGCGTGGTCCTTCGCTTGTGTTCTTGTACGTGGAGCGGTATCTGGGTCTGGACCAGAGACAACGACAACACAGTTCTGAGGGCGTCCACGCTGTTTCCAAATGTAAACACAGGTCACATATGTGATGTAAAGAACATATTTTGTCGTAGGCAGTGACGTTTTGAAACCTAAAACCCGGTTATTGACGTCCACATACAGACGGAGGATTCGCAGATCTTCACTTTGGTCGGAGGTTTTTGAAAGAATCGTTTTTAATGCCATAAATCGGCATTTTCATGTGGATGACAGGAAACATCGTAGAAAAATATCTTCGTTTTGTGAGATACCTGCTACGTGTGGACGAGGTCTAAGACCACTTGAATTACAATTTGCTGGAAATGAAAACTGCAAACCTCAGCTTCAACAGAGAGCGAAAGGCTGCTCCTGGACAAAACATACATGTGAAAAAACTTGTAACAGCATCAAAACATCTGTGGTGTAATTATTAAACCCAGTCTGCAATGCCCCTCTGGTGTATAGAGTCAATTTATTCAATTTAATTCAATTTATTTAGCGCCAATTTACAGCACAAGTGGTCTCAGGGAACTTCAGGGCCTTTCGATGTTTTAGAGAGAAACCTGACATGTACAGAACCAGGTTCAGGGAGGGCAGTCGTCTACCTCGACCAGGCAGGGTGAGGGTAAAGGGCGTGGCAAGAAACAACTCAAGAAAAAACCTGGAGATGCCACCATTCAGAGTTTGTTTACATGTGAAATCCGTTACTCATTTAAGAAAACTAACTATATCATAGCAAAGCAGGTCTCAGAACCACTGGGAGCTAATTAGAACCGAATGTGTGAAGTGAGAAGTTTAAAAGAGCTGCTGTCATTTTTGTAATTAATATAAATATCCTCCAACTTGTGTTTAATTTCCATTACAAGTGAGAGCTCCCTGTGTGGAGCGAAACCTCAGCACTTGTGGACATGAGTGGGAGAAAATGGAGTTTTATATTTCATTCTTGGTTGGCTTTCTGTGAAACAAACAAACAAACAAACTGGAAAAAAAAGGATCAATTTGCATTTTTTTCCCCCCAATAGAAACTTGTGTATTCAGTGTCCTATATTTTTATGGAGATAAATTAAGTAATGTGTGCTCAGAAATTTAATAATTTAATTGTACAAGTGCCTCCTTCAATTCAAACCATTAGCATAAGCAGTTATTAAACACATCAAGCAACAGAATGCATTAAAATAAGGAACAGCGACTGCAGAAAGGGATGTTGGTGTGATTGTATAAAGAGTTTCTGGTCAGTACCTATTAGATGCTTTACTGCAGGTCGTCTGGTTGGTGTTTGGATGTTTTAAATCACTGATTACACATTTTAAACACTCCACATTATTACCAAATGTGTTGCTGATTTTCTTTCCTGGCTCCTTGTGGTTTACCATCAAATGCATCATTTCAGTTTAGTAGTTAAATAGTTGGTCATCTTTCATTTATTTATCGGGAAAGTCACAATACTGCCGTAGGTTCTGTCCCGTTTTAGCTCTATTTCTCTGACTTTGTGATAATGTCGACCTTTCAGATGCTCTTTGGTGCTGAAGCGATTAAAAGAGTTTGTTTTTAAAATGTACTTTGGCTCAGTCAAGTTTCTTGTTGATTTTCGCAAGTAAAGTCGGCTCAATTAAAAGCGTATATGTTGGATGCATTTGAAGGCAAAGTCTGCACAATGCTCGACCCCGACAGCAGCTGCTTCCTTAATTGAAAGAAGTAAACCTGCTGAATGGACGCTTTCCAGTTCAAACGCTGGAAACTGGCCGGATTGGACGGATTTCAACACCGCGACGGCACCGAGTTATGATATAAACGCTGGACAGTATGCAGGGACAGAGTTCATGGGATGAATTTTAATCACAAACACTCAAAAGGGGAACTATTAAATAAACAACGTGTACATTTTATTTTTATTGTCTCTCAACAGACCTCTTGAATCTTTTCTTTTTGTTAACATCACAAACACAAAGGCTTCATCCACCATCATCTTAACATAGATATCTGACTTACAACAGATAAATACCACACGGGTAAATAAAAAACATGTTGTTTTGTGTGTTTTTCCATTTGAACTGACCTTCTAGAAGCTCTTTCTTCTTTGTGCTGGTTTTGGCATCGCAGATTGAACCCTGTGGGTCATCTGTGTTGGTGGTAGTCAGCTTGGCTGCTCCAGCACTCCTGAAAAACAGCATCCTAATGTTGTGCTTCCTCAGCATTGAAGTAGCGTACACGTTAATCACCATCCAAGCTGTCTGCATCCTCTCCTTCGACCCCTCCGCTGGTGATGGAGCTGGTGGGTGATGCTCCAGTCCAGACCATCCCCCACGCTACCTGCCTTTACCGCCGTCACATCTGGTGTCGCTGCTCTTCAACGAGTATCCTAAAAAGTGCATTAAAAGTTAAAGTCTGATGCTCCCAACACACAGGCAGCTGCAGCAGAAGCAGATGAAGATGTGGGGGGTCTTAGAAATGGCTCATCAAGAGGCCTCGGAGTCAGACAGAGGGTATAAAATGTAAACGTGCCATGACCTCATTTTAAGATGCATGAATAGTCCAGCTAATGAAGTAATCTGTCGGCCATCATTACCGATGCTGAGTTGCTTGGTTGGCAATGCAGAAAATAAAGAGGACTCAATACTGCTCCTCCAATTTCAAGGAGTGGAGGAAGCAAAAGCACTCTGTAAAAATGATCCATTCATGTGAAATCCCTGCTATGAAAATGTGAAGTATGTTTTAGTGAAATGCACGGCTGGTTAGCTGCTCTTATCAACATTTGTGCATTGATGAGATCAAAGCTACTTTGCGTGTTGTCAGAATGTCTTGCACGTCGCATTTCACTGCACA
>NW_007578165.1:361928-425571 GCF_000690725.1 Stegastes partitus | reverse complement strand
GCAGCTGTGTTCCCTGCAATGAATCTTATATATTTATAGTGTGTATCTATGAGGACAACTCATTGCAGGAGATGCACTAAAACATTCAAGTTTTTTCCAAAATCTATCTCCTTCCTTTCAAATCGAGGCATTTGTAAGTTTTCTAGTTGTTAAAAATGGTTGAAGAGAACAAACAGAACATGCTGAACAAAGCATTTACTAGTAAGAGGGATTTGCTTCTAATTAAGATTTGCTCATGTGTCCTTTTAATACCAAGAATAACGGCTTATTGAGCACACCTGGCCCATAAAAACTCACAGTACACAAATAAAAACAACACACCTTCATACAAGAAGCTACGAAACGTCACGCAACAGTGCGTCCGCTCGATGTGGCGTCACACCTGAACGCACGTTTTCAGGCTGGAAACGCTGAGAGCCGCTACACGAGCAGCACATCAGTGAAACGACATTTCTTTGTGTCGTGATCAGGTTTATTGACAACAGTCGAATAACGGCTTCAGTGGAGGCTTGTTTCCATTTTCAGCACTCATTCATCATCAGCCGCCATCTGAGTGGAAACGGGCTGGAGAAAAGCTCGACCTCTCCGGGACTGCGGGCCGTCGACGGGCGTTTTTGTTGGAATCCAATAATTATGCCGCGGCTAATCGCTGTCCATTATCCAGCCTGGGTTCAATCTCCGACTGCAACAAAAACCTCCATCTCTCCGTCACCTCTCCTCGCTGTGATGCACAGCCGGGGAACTCGCACAAACACAGACATGATTATCTAATAGACTGCGGGGAGGATAATTGCATAAACTGATCGATACCACCTCATTAGGAGAACTGTTTCGGCTAAAAGGTCAATCTCAACACCCATCAGAGTCCTTTCACTGTATATATTAAGAGGAAGACATCATTTTGCTGGAGCACCAGAACTGGTTTACCCCGGAACACCTCGGCTCTAATGCCTTCACAGAAGAGCAGCTTGTCAAATTGAGGGACGTTACAGTGAAGTTCCACTCGCGGACTTCCCTGAAAACGCAGTAAAGCCGCTCTAATGGCTGCTCTGTTGCTGCTGGAAGTCCTTTGCATTTGTAATCGGCCTACACGAACCCTGCATTAACACCGGAGGAACCTGTGGAGAGCCTGGAACACACCGCGAGCATGACGGAAAATACGTTTTCTTGATAAGATAATCTGAGCCGGTTTATTTCCCTGAAGTGAGCTCCTTCACCTCCAAACTACACAAAAACAGTCCTAATGTTGTCTCGTCATGGCGTTCTTATGCTTATATTTGCTCAGCTTTAAAAATATTTGTCTTCATCGTGAGGCTTTTGTTGGAACTATTTTCTAGCAAAGACATCTTAAACTTGGACAAACTAACAAAAAGCTCCTCCAGACCTGGTGGAACGTGAGTTTGTAATTTGGGTGAAGCGACGGTTTAAAGTCTGGTCTGGTGGTTAAACCGAACCAAAAAACTCTCCCATACGGCGCTTCTATCGACATAAACCCAGCAGAAATGTCTCCCAGCACGATCCTGAACCTCCCGGTTGTTTACTCACTATAGGGGTGCGATCACACCGAGATTGTTTATTATTTCATGTCATAGCCAGCAGGGATACTGTTAGTGTGAGTCGGCAGTTCAGCTCAGATTCGCCCGTGCAGACACTCGACACCGTTCACATTTGAAATACTGATAAATAGCTGCGGTCTGATTAGCGGGTCGCGCCGGGTCACGCAGGAGATGTGGAGTGTCGTCCATTATGTTGAGCAGTTTGTGCAGCTTCCGCCTCTCAGTAACCAACTCCAGGGGCTCCGGAGCAGCACAGAGCCAGACTGTTTTTTTTTTTTTATTATCAGTTTATTCGGTTTCTCAGTGTCACTGGCTCGGATGCTGCTGCCCCGACAGATGGCCGCAAAGAAAATTGCACTTGCGACAACAGACTGATAAAAGATCTGCAACATCTTGCTGCACACATTAAACCAATCTGCCAAAAACGGAGCCCAGTCCATCTGACTTCAACAAAAGCCTGGTGCTGCATTTCAAAATTGGGAAGAAAAAAAAAACCGGTGAGAGCACTTTTAACTCAAGTTTATGTTATCCAGATAAGTTCCTACTTTTACTGACATGTTCACGGGGAAAATGGAGAACATCCAGCGCACACATCTGCTGATGTAGAAGAACAGAATTATCCACACAGACAAGCAGAGAACAACGGGCCCTTTGTGATGGACAAAACCACTCACGGAGATTCGTTTTTTAACTCCTAATGTCTTGCATTTCTCACACCTCCATCAGCTGTATATATAAAATCGTGCAGGTCCTCCAGCTCTGATCCATCGAGGCCTGGACTTAAGGTGTCCTGTGGAATCAGCTACCAAGACATTAGCAGCAGATCCTTTAAGATTTAGGAGTTTAGAGGCCAAATCCTGTTTCTCAAACCATTCCTGAGCAGTGTGCCAAAGCCCATCATGCTGCTAAAATAATCTACTTGAATGTAGTGAACAGGTGATCTGCAGACATGTTTAGGTGGGTGCTATGCGCTAACATCCACGTGAATGCCAGGACCCAAGGTTTCCCGGCGGTACATTTTCCAGAGCATCACGCTGCCTCGTCTTCCTCCCATAGTGCAACCTGCTGCCGCCTCCTACCCAAATAAACGACACACACTCGCCCAGCAGTCCATATGATGCAAAGGAAAACATGATTCATCAGACCAAGCCCAATTGTTCCGTTGCTCCGCGGTCCAACTCTGACGCCCGTGTGCACATTGTGGGCACCTTTAGCGGGGGGACAGGTGTACGCAAGCTGTGCTGCACCGTGTGTTTTGTCACCTTTCTGTCAGAGCCAGCGATTAGGTTTTCACCAGTTTGCGCTGCAGTCGCTCTTCTGTGAGATCAGAGCACACGGGCCAGACTTCGCTGAGTCTGAGGCACCCATGACCCTGTTGCTTGTTCACCGGTTGTCTGTCCATGGACCACTTTGGGTTGTTACTGGCCACTCCATACCACGAACGCCACACAAAACCTTGCTCTGACCCAGTCGACTAGCCATCACAGTACGACTCTTGTAAGATTAACTTACATCTTTATGCTGACCCATTTTCCAACCTTTCAACTTCAAGAACTGACTGTTAACTTGCTCTTGTAAAGAGATAATCAATGTTATTCGTTTCTATCAGTGGTGTTAATGTTGTGGTTCTGACCAGTTTATATAACAACCAAACGCACAGGTTTAACTTACAATAACTTCAATAAATTCATTGATATGAACATTTATGCTGTAATGTTTACAGGGCAGTAATACACTTTGTACTGTTCTGGAGGCTAAAGGAGCATTACGTGCAAAGTTAAAATATAAAACACCTGGACACCTCCACCAAGGCAGCGCAGTGCTATACATGTAGCATTCCAGCTATGTGCTAATTAATGAGATTTCCTAATTACTGCCTTGTAACTTTCCCATTAGCCCCAGTTTAAACAGACAAAGTTCTAAACCCAACTAAATATTTATTCATCATTCAGTAATTATCGGATTTATTATTACAGTTGATTTGCTCAGTTTTTTTTTGCGTGCTGAGCTGACCCGCTGTGCGCCGAATAAAACAGTCTAGGCTACACCTGCTTAGCAATTAACTGCAATTATGTTATTCCAAGTGTAACAATTAAACGCTGTTTCTGTTTGAGTTGACATTCGAAGCGAATTTCATGCTGCTTTCTGGGACAATTACTATTAGACCATCGGGGAGTTTATCAACAGGCTTTATTCACGTTTCAGAACCAGAAAAAACATTATTACCTTTATAGCTTCTTTTTGTGGATGCATGAAGGAATATAAGCTCATCATGTTGGGAAATCTGTTTCTTTGCCCTCCTTCTTGAAGCAACAATGGGACTGGCTCCTCTTTTATAAAGCAGCTACTCCTGGATTCTCACTCTTACAGGCTCCTGTAATGGCTTTGACCTGATCTTTATCATAAGAAATCCCCAAAACGCATGAACTAATCTCACCTAAAGCTTTTAGGAGAAACCATTTTTTGAATACATCTCATAAGGCACAAACTTCCCTTTTTTATTTTGCAGCTTATTCAGGCATGTTTGGAGTCTCTCATGCTGCTGTGCCAAGCGGTAATGGGCTCATCGCTGCCCCCTGTGTATTAAAACAATGAGTACATTGGCACTTACTGGAGACTGCAGTTGCAATGTAATCACTTCTTGGATTTGTCTGTGCTAAACTCACAAATTACACTCGGTCTATCTTTTTATGCGACTACCAGGGAGAGAGAAGCCGTGCATTTCCCAAAATCACTGGAGTGTTTCTAAAATACAAAAAACTAAACAATTCTGGATCTACGACAAAAACAACAGAAAAATCACTTGTTTCTTGGCCGATACCAGAACTTTCTACCAATCTGTTGTTTTGGGGATGTCTGGACAAGTGGAACTCAGAACTAGAAAATACAATCCAACGTCACTCAGACATTAACTATAATCTCAAAGTTGACCAAAGTGTTGGATCGACTGCTGACGCAACCTAAACGGTGCGTAACCATCTCAGAAAGGCTGCACGTTAACACTCTGAACCAATACAGAGTCCTGCACCTCTAT
Organism: Stegastes partitus; assembly: GCF_000690725.1. Lineage (NCBI taxonomy): Eukaryota > Metazoa > Chordata > Actinopteri > Pomacentridae > Stegastes > Stegastes partitus. The sequence goes on along the minus strand of NW_007578165.1, from coordinate 420,981 downwards.
GGAAACAGTAAAACCACGAATAGAAGAAGTCAGAACTCAATAAGTTCTAATCCCATAAAACCTAAAAAACAAAAGGCAATTGTGCCTACAGATGTCACCAATACTAGAAAACAAAAGGTGTCTCGACATCAGGGGTGTCCAATCCTGGTCCTCGAGGGCCACAGTCCTGCATGTTTTAGATGTTCCCCTCATCCAACACACCTGATTCAAATGATCAGCTCATCATCAAGCTCTGCAGAAGCCTGATAACGATCCTGATCATTTGAATCAGAGGGAAACATCTAAAACATGCAGGACTGTGGCCCTCGAGGACCAGGACTGGACACCCCTGCTCTACATGCTATAGCCGTTTCTCCACTTACATTTTTACCTCCTCTTTCTTCACGTCACTCTGCACGTCAATTCTAGAAGGATGTTTCAAGGATCCATTAACACCTGAGTTTCGGTTTCAATCGGGGGTTTGTTGCTCCTCCCCCTCGTTATGTGAGTCGTTAGTGCTCCCCCTGCCACAGTGGGGTTCATTAGGGTCTGTTGTGGCTCGATGTGGTTTCATCTTCCTGGGGAGAGATCTTAGGACTGAATTGTAAACAGGTGAGAGGTGACGCCTCAGACCTCCACCTCCTGTTGAGGGATGGTCTTTGCAGATAGATGGCTTCTTTCACTCGTCTCTCAAACCATCTGTCCTCCGTCTTTTAAACACGTCCAGCAGTTCAGCCAAATATTCTCTGTTCATTCATTTGGGGTTCAGTTTTAAACAGAATCTGGTACAAATTGTTCATTTCTGACATTTTTTTTAAACAACACATGCAAAATAAAGTGATTTAGACGGAATTTAAACTTAGATTTGGGTAATTTTCCCAAAGGAACCACACATTGAATGAAAACCCGATGATTCTTTGCCGTTTTTATCATTTCTGGCTCTGATAAATGGGGCAATCTTGGCAACTTTTCAAAGATAACACATCGTTTGAGCCCGCTGGGAGGGCTTTGGGGTTCAAGGGTAAATATTCCTTAATTGCACTCCAAAGACATTCTGCCTACACTCCGCTAAATGTGAAGGTTACTCACCAGGCGATACCTACCTTGACATCACTAGCGGTGCAGCAGCCATCGCAGCCGAGTTACCTTCTAGTCTGCAAAAGAAGTGGAAGGCTCACAAACCCCAGCAGGTCAGCTGTGTGCTGAACTGAATTACAGCCCATCGTGCCGTGTTTGTGTTCGTCCGTTGTGCAACACCAGATTGTGATTCTACACGGATCACTCTGACACATCCACCAGTGAGACGCTTAAATCATGTTTTCATTTTATTCTTAGTATAAGAGACATACAATGGTATTCTGTGAGACCAAATTCATAGTAAGTCAAGAGGCCTGGAAATCAAAACAGAGAAAAACATAATACTGAATCAATGAGACCCCGCCCAGATAGAATGTATTTACACCAAATCAAATACTGATAGAGCTTCTCGAGGCGAGACCGACCCCTCTTCCATACAATCTGTGACCGGCAGATTAAAAAAAGAAAAGAGAGAGAGCGAGAGAGAGAAACACTTCCACTCAAACACTGTAGCTGCCACAATTCCTCTTACGAAACATTTCCGCCCCAACATTAAATCAAGTTGGATGTTTTATATTTGCTGTTTGAAAGGCTATTTAATGCTCTGCTGCCTGTTAATACCCAAATCAACTGTTTTTTTTTTTCTTTTTGTTCTTTTCTCCTTACAACAAACGTGTTCGGTCATATTTTCCTTCATTTACTGGAGCTGATGTCGTATGAATGGTAAACTTTACACTGGGTCAAATGAGCTCTGGGAAATTTCAATCAATAAACACCACTTTCAGATACAGTAAATAGCGTAGTGCTGCTTTCACCCGATTGATCACGGTTCCAGTCAACCGTGGCCAAAGTGAATCCCCCTGAAAAGTGCAACAGTGGCGGGTTTGGTTGGGGGGGCGGTGGCGATGTTTCCGAGGCGGGAGATCTCGGCACCGCGGCCACCTGTGAACCGGTTTCATGATCGCTTCCCAGCTATCAATCCAAGAGACAATCTCAGCCTGTCGGATCACAGTTCATTGCACTTATCTGCGTTTCTTCTTTTGAAGCCTGGCGACAGCCGGTGGGTCGAACTCTTACAGCGGTAACCATCGTAGAAGTCCAGCTCTATGCGGCCACCTGTTTTCTCATATTTATACAAAACAGAAATAGTAGAGAAGAACTAAGAAAATATTTCCTGCCATTTATCTCTCATTTAGTGCGACTTCTAGAATGGCTACGGGTCTGTAGGTCAAGAGGAACTGTGATCTGCTCTGTTAGAAACCCAAGAACATGAAAATGCTACAAGAAAAACAAACCAGAAAGCAAAACCATGGCACCTACAGGAAAAGTGACACCCAGTGGAAAGTGACATAATACAGAGACAGTCGAACCTGAATGTCTGCAGTCTCAGGCTGTGTACTTGCTTCGTCCCGCCCAAAAAAACCCTGCAGGCTCACACTTTTGGGATGAAAAGAAAAGAACGAAGGGTTTCATTCCAAAACACTGTATTGATCTTGCGGGAAAAAAAAAATTATATATCTGCTGTTTTTGTTTTTTAAATTTTTAAACATAAAAGTAGATATTTCTTTTTAAAATATTACTTTATAAAAAAAAAAAATCATATGCTCAATATATATCATGATATGAGATTCATTAGTGAGTGTTACAATCATACTCCCGGTTTGTCAGGTGACGAATATCTCATTTTGGAATGAAACCTTTCAGATATACAATAGATACTGTATGACACATACTGACGACCATAGAAAATTAAACACCTACGATATACTGTAGCATAGATGCCATCCGAGCCCCTTGCATTGACCCCGACCCCCCATGTCACACACTATTATTAAATAAGGCACACATTTACACATACAGTTAAAATTTGGCTAGTAATTATTCCTTTATTTACAACCAATAGCCACAAAGTTAATAATTAGAATAACTGCAGTCCGTTCTATGTTTTTTTTTTATGTTCGTTCTCTTAACTCCAGATGGCATGGCATGTTTGTCTCCTCCTCTCTGGGTCCGAAACATTTCAGAGCATACAATATTGTTTATTTCCATTTCGGAGGATGTTAGACCCACTGGATTTGTGGAGCACCAATCGTATGGAAACATTCTTGAGGAACTGAAACGGACCCGAATTTGTCACGTCTGACTTGACATCGGCTGAGACAGGGAGAGGGGAAAAAAACAAAACAAAAACAAAAAACAAACAAAAAAAAAAAGAACGAGAAAAGGCGAGTATAGCTGCTTTGTTGAAGTATTTCCTTTGTCTTGTCAACACAACGAATTTGGTTCAGCGTCTTTAGCCAACTGACACACTGTGTTGATGAAGTGCATGATTTGGTGTCCCTAATACATCTGTTAGGGGATGGGGGGGGATCGTTTGATATGCCCAAAGATGAAAGAGTATAGTAAGGCAAAGACATAACTACTTTCAGGGGAATTTGCTGACTTTTCACCACAGGTTACACATACTGCATATGTATATGTATACATATACGGTGTGGATATAAACACACATATATATACACACACATGCATAATATAAACACATTCGAGGGTGGGGCGGGTGGGGACTGGATACCAACACTACATCAGAAAAGGTTAAGCAAAAGCATGAATCTAAGCATCGCACGAGCCTCCTCTTCGAGATGACTGATGTGTTAAGTTTTTCCAACATCGACATGTCCAAAAACTGAGTTGCATTGTAAATCCACATTGAGGACATTGGCAGCCTAATATAAGGAGGTGGCGTCACGTCACCCGAGTAAGCGGTTCTATTATAAGCAAGTAGCTGAGCAATACCAATATGGTACAAAGATATTCGTTGGACAAAAAGAAGCGGAAAAAACACGTTTGGTTGAGGCTTTTGTCCACAGTGACACTGGCTGCCACCCCCCTGGTTGTGTTTTCTGGTGAAGGTCTGCAACCTCAAACCCACAGCACTTCTTCAAGGGAAGTTCCTTAAAGACAACACAATGAGGGAGACTCCCTCTCTAGTCCAGGAGTTTACCCCCTCAGTAGTTGAACTTTCCCTGTTCGTTGACTGGGGACGTGGCAGGTATGAACAGGGGCTTGGGAGGGACATCGGGTTTAAGAGAGGAGGCCCGGCGAACGATGGCACCCCTGTGTGGGACCTCCTGCTGCTCTCCGTTATAGCTGTGCTGCCGTGCCAGGTAGCCATTGGGGATGAGGGGATAGTGAACCTCACAGGCGCTGCCCGTCGAGTTCATCCTTGCCAAAAGGGGAGGCTGCTGGTGGGGCCCGCCGTTTCGTTGGCTGAAGCTGTGCTGGCGAGGGATCATTCCTCCCCCGCCTCCTCCAACTCCGCCTCCGTTGGGCATTTTGGCGGCTGCAGCAATCAGTGAGTGCCTCTGGGAGGAGTGCCTCCTCTCCAGTGTGGACTGGTGGTGCGAGGGGATGTCTGGTGGGACATCCATGCGTCGCGTGAGGCTGTCCCGGGGCAAAGTAGACGAGCTGTAGTAGGGGGCTGATTCTGTCTCAGGAATCTGAGGTTGGATGCGGTTGGCAAAGGCTAGCTGACCTCCACCTCCGCTGGCCATCAGACCCGACGGGCTCATTAGCTGGGAGTTCTTGCTGCTGCTTGCCTCGTGGATGTGCTTTAGAAGCTCATCCAGTGAGGTTACCTCCATCACCTTCTGGGAGTAACCAGGGTAAGGCTGCTGAGACAACACACGTTCAACGTTGTGGATTTTACGCTCATCTGGATGGAGGTGACCGACTACTGGCTGCCCATTGGACAGACCATGGGAGTAGGGGAAGACCTGCTGGTGAAGCAGGGCTGAACTGGGCCTGGAGCCAATGTTATGGGACTTTGGTTCCTTGGCATTGTTGCAGTTCTGGTTCTTTTCCCATTGGTTCTTGAAAGCTTTCATGCTCTTTATGGGTAGTTCTGGAGTTGAGTCTGGTGTCGGCAGACCAGACAGCTCTGAGGAGTGGTGGAGATGGTGATGGTGGGGATGGACCAGGTCTCCCATCGTCATTCCGTGGTGGCCATTTCTCCTTGGTGGGTGATGCTCCTTGCTGTTGGCAAAGAAAGAGTTGTAGATCTTTGGAGATGACACCTCCAGCTTGTCGTCCTTACTTTGGCTGTCCAGGAGGCCGTTGAGCTTTGCCAAACTGCGGAGCGACAGGGCGTGTGGGATCGGAGCTTCGGGGTCTTTCGACAGCTTCTTGGTCTTGTGGCCCGTGTGGTTACAGTAACACGAGACCAAGAAGCCAGAGAGGAAGGCGCCGAGGACAAAGGCCACCAAAACACAAGCGATCAGAAGAGTGTAGTGCACACTGTGGTTGGTCTTCTCCAGCTCCGGAGGTCGCCTCACACCTTAAAAAAAAAAAACAGAAAAAGATTGAGAAAAGGGTGCTTCAGTTAGAGCTTTTCTGACTGAGCCAGGTGAAAAAAAGGCACATTTTCAAGAGCTAATGTAGGTCAAGCAGCAGCTGGGACAGACAGGTTGTGTTTACAGGGCCTTCACTATGTGGGAACCAGCATGGGAGAGGTGTTTGAACTAAGTTCTTGGCTTCCTTTCCTTCTACCGTTAATAGATCAATACAGCCTTTCTTTCTAGGACCTGTGCTTTCCCCTCAGACCGGCAGAGGCCAAGAGCTCCCCAGTCAGTGAGAAATCAACTCTGAAATGAGTTAGAGCTTTAAATATTGATGAGAGCACAGCAGCAGGAACCTGATGTCATTTTCACAGACTCTGCCTTCCAATGCGAAGATCAGGGACGAGAGCACCTGGTATGATGAACGAGCCAAAAATAACAGGTCTATCCAATAGCTCAGTGAGTGCGGCGCCTTTGCCAACACAGACTCAAATGAGGTTGTCAGATTCTTTCAAAATGAAGCCGAGGGGACAGTCTGTGCAACAGTGCACTAAAAACACAAGGTTACCCAGCCGAGGTAAATCTGCCATGCAAACGTCCTTAGGTGTTGTGACCTTAGCTGTGTGTTTGCTTAATGGCGTGAAAGGCAGCGATGATAAGAGGAGTGAAACCTGCCACCTCCCGTAATCAGAGCTCATTTGCAAGAGGCTTCTGCCATCTGTGGTGTCAGACCCTTCTCTCCGCCCTTAATGACAGTTTCTGTGAAACTGATTAGTCTGTGGATAGGGACGCCGGAGCTGCATTGAGGAGGGGGGAAAAAGTGCAGGTGCTCCAAACAAGCTAAATTCACCGGCTAATGAAAGCTCAGTTAGGGAATGAAAATGGAAAACAATGATAACCAAATCAGGCTCTGTGATAGGTTATAAGATATTCTGAATGATTATGATGAGGATAATGATTGTGGATATGGGAGATAAGCTGAATAAACAGGCCTGCATTAGAAGTGATTTTAATATTTCATTTAAATGAAGTCATCCAGACTCTTTGCTCTTGGCTAGTTAATCATAAAGATCAATGCACGTTACCGACGTTTGAAGACACGTACAGTAACATTATCTTTCTGTGCCAGCTGTGTCTCAGACTAAACCCAAAATCCTTCAAAACTTACAGAGAATTTTGTGTTTTGACACTAACATTTCAAAAAAGACTTCTTCTTAGTGGGATGGAAAGTAGGAAGACATGAAGTTGGCACGGCCTGGGTGAACGTTATTAAAGGTAATGAGTGCGTGTTAAAGCAGCCAGAAAGCGTCTTCCTAACGGCGTGTGTGTGTGTGTGATTATAGGGGAATATTATGGGATTTACAGAGAGAATATCTGATCAGAGACGCGCTAAGTTTCAGTCAAATCTCCACAAATCCACAAAAAGACAAAAGCACGATGAGTGAAATGTAAACTCATTGTCTTAAGCCTCAGCTGACAGCGTGGTAACGACACAACACGCGATATGGAAAGACAAGTAATTTGCCTCCTGCCATTATTACAGCTTTAATTTGACAGAATCTTATTACGAGTGATGTATGATGAGGTAGCGTTTTAATCAAACAAGGTTTATCGCTCCTCGTGATGGATCTGTATGTACACAGCTTCTGGCCTGTAGTTTTTCTGAAGACTTTATTATTTAGGTCATGAAGTTAGCGGGAAACTTGCTCGCTTCTTCTTTTTTTTTTTTGCTCTTCATTATCTGGAGGCAGACTTTTGAGCAGGTGTGCTCGTAGAGGCTTATTATCTCATCGCCATGTATCACTACACTTATTCTGAGCCGTGCCTTGCTGCCATTTTCCCCAACTGAGAGATACTGTGGTACGCCGTAATCTTTCTGGAAATAATGCTTTGAATAGAGCTCCCAATTAACAATCCCCAATTTTTGGCCATTTATTCTTATGATTGCCTCGACTTATGACCACATTAAAAAGTCATAAATCATAATTGTAATCCCAGTGGGAGAGGCAATCAAAAGTGATGCTGCAGCGAGCCTGTTAATACCGCTTCTTTTAATCTTGGACAATTTTTTTTTCTGTATTTTTGGTCTCATTACACGAGCCACCAATCAGCTCTGCAGTATCGCTGTAGTTCCAAGTTTTTTTGGATCTAACAGATCAGCGTCCCGGCGGCGGCGGCGGCGGCTCGCAGCTTTTGTAATGAGCGGTGAAAGTCTGCTCTCATCTCGGCGTGCATTCTGCCTCTTGTCACCCCTGTGGCTCCCTGGTACCTGTGAGTCATCTGCTCCCTCAGGACCGCGACAGCCCTCCACCACCACCACCACCTCCCCGGTTGTGGCTACAGGCCTATTGAGGTGCTCCTCCTGTTTGAGGGGGGATGAGTCAAGTGCCACAGCAGGGGGTGAAACGCGCAGCTGAGGTAAACAAATCCAGAGCCTATGAACGACCTGTCACAACATGTTTCATGAGCAGCCGGGATGACTCAATCACTGGGTATGTGGGACATATGGTGCCACAGGTCAGAGTGAAATTAATACCCTGTGAATCATAGCAACAGGCTGGCAGGCAGCTAGGTGGCGCACAGGAGGCGCTGGCCAACTGTACCTACTGACTTGGCTTTCTTTTCAGCTTTTGGACACTAGGAGCTGGTATTTGCACCCACATGAATATTTAAAAAAACTCAAAAGTCTGCTTATTGGGGAAAACTGTCACCTCAAGTGGAGGCGATAATTAATGCTCATTTCAAAAGTCCCCATCAGTGTTTACATAGCTTCAGAGTCTCTAACATTGTCACATTATATTTCTGTGTCAACTCAACATGGTCTTGGCTCAGCGAAGGCTTAATATAGCGATACTCAAGTCTGCCAAAAGGTAAAAAGACAGATGGGCTGCGTGAGTGGAGGCAAGGGAGGGAAAGGGGAGAGAGGGATGTTGACAGCCAAGGGAGAGGAAAAAAAAAAAGGGAGATGAAGGGATGAAATTCAACCTTGGTTGAAGAGGGGAGTGAATGTGAGAGGACTCAAAGATGCAAGAAACAGGGGAGCAAGAGCAAAGGGAAGGAGTGGAGATGAAAGTAAAGAGAGAGAGAGAAAAAAAAAAACGTGAGAGTGAGAGCAGAAGTGTGAGAGTAGCAGATTTAAAGGAGGAGGAGGAGGAGGAGAAGGAGGAGGACGAGGAGGGAGGCAGAGTGAGAGACAGACAGACTTGATGGGGTGAGTGACAGACCGTCACTCTGCTGGGTTTTGAAGCCTGGTGCTCTGCGGCAGCTGTGATATAGTCGGAGAACAACCCTCGCGCTCCTCCACAGTGCCGTAGGAAGAGAAGCACTTTGTGATTGCATTCAAATTGTTAAAAATAGACAGCGCGGTAGGTTATGTAAACAGGCAGGTTCTACACAGCGATGCCTGTGCCACGTCTTACTAATTGGCGGTGGGTTTTTTTTTTTTGCATAAGGGAAACAAAGTAGGGAGGTCTCACTGTTGTTATGTGTGTTTTAAGTGTTTTTTTTTCTCTCTCCTGCAGGTGATGAAGTCGAGTCTGAAAACAAATTACAATGGAAGAGACAACTTCTTTTGAGCATGTGTGATTAAATAAATGGCTGGCGTCTTTGCGAGCTCTCAAATCGACTTCATTAACAATACGGCACACATAAGCTTCTCCACGACACCAATTACCGGTAATCTGAACGCTTTGAAGTTTCACACTCGCGCAATTGTGAAAGAATTCGTTTAGCATCTCTTGAAGGACATTAAAGCATCAGAACTCTACAAAACTGGAATTTAAATATCGCTGGCTACCAACACTTTCAAGGTCAGATACGAAATAATTTAGGAGAACTTGTTCACGTAACTTTTTTTTTCAGGCTTTTTCTCAAGGGTGCGTTTAACTGCTTTTGTAACCTGAGAACAACTTGTGTTCTATTTTTTGCGCATCAAGTGAAGACGCTCCAAAATAGCCCTAATTAGTTTCTGCTTCTGCAAGCTTACAAGTGCATGTAATTGTTCCGTTAATGGCTACTCCATCCCGATGAGAAGCCAACGAGACAAAATGGCCCCAGGCTTCGTAGACGCTTCCCCCCCCACCTCCTCCACTAATGCTGCAGATTTATTTCTTTCACACCAAAAATAACAATTTAACTCTTGAAAGACACCCCGAGGTTGAAGATTGGAACAAATGAATTATTTTCCTCTTTCAAATCCGGGTGAAAAGCAGAGCGGCTCTGCCCCGTTGCTGCGAGCTTCGGTAATATGACAGTTTTATTGCTTGACGTGCGTTCCTGTGCACGCAGACACACTCTGGCGTACGTGGCTGGATGTGTGCGGCGTCTGGCTGTTGACTGAGCGAATTCAATCATGTACACTTGTTATTAGGAATTTGCATAATATTCCACCTCAGTGCTCAGCCAATTGGATGCGGTTTAATATATGCACACGAGCTAAGGTGATATGGTGTAATGTAACAGATCCATTCCAATTGAAAAGAAGTTGTAATGAGCACTGCATTTCATTCCAGGTGTGCTGATGCATACAGAACATATATTTCATTACACTTTTGATTGAATACTGGTAAATTAAGCGTACTGAGGCATCTGGCAATCAGAACCACACTGTCTGTCTGAAGTCCTTCAATATCTGCCTACACCTGTGCCATGAAGAGAAAGACAAGTTTCCAGGAAGCGGTACACACACTTTGCTTCAAACACCCACACAGCAAAAAAAAAAAAGTTTGGTTAAAGACCCAAATTAGCCAAAAAACACATTTTCTCACCTCTCGTACGGCTTTTAAGATGTGTCCCCAAAGTTTCTGCAGTACATTCAAAGGTGAATGGAGTTGTGTTTGTTGCAAAGGGAAAAAAAAACCAACAAAGAACATATGCAAGCTACTGAAAACTCTTTCTGATGACTTTGCTGTGGAATTTGTGGCCACTGCAAACCGAATTTCATTCACCTTGATTGTACTGAGGGCAGAGGTACATATCTCAAAAGCTTAACCTATCTACACGGTTACAAACTTTCTCCAGGTACGTGATCCAATGTGTTTTTTGTTGCTATATAAATCAGCATCTGATCTACTTTACACAAGCCAATAGACTATGCAGAGCACATGCACGGAGTCCTTCTCTGCATGCAGTTGCATCAGAAGCAAAAAAGAAGAGCTGTTTATTTGCCATTCGGCGGCTGCTAAAGCAAAATGGTTCCAATGCAACTGTTGCCGCAGTAATAAAACACATAACGAGCAAAAGTTGGCAGTGGAAGAATCTTGGCTTTACCGACCAACTTAAAGAGACAGTCCACACCAAAGTCACTTTTCTTGAAGCTTAATAACATGCACAAAAAAAGAAAGGTGAGGAAAAATCACTGACCTAAGGCCATTTGTGGTACCCTTACAAGTGTAATCTTCGTTTTATAGCTCTGGCTTTTTCCTAAAGACACACATCTATAGTTGTGCCACATTGTGCATTCTTTGGAGTGAACTGCTGCTTTAAGAGATGGAGAAACTCGCAGGCCACTCAGACACCTGCGCATAGTTTCGCCCATCGGCTGTAAAGTTGGAAAGGCAGATTATAAAAAAGACAATGAAAAGGGTCAGTGAGAGAGAGAATTCAACAAAGGAGGCAGGTGAAGCCAAAGGGTTAGTCCAACTAAAAATAGAAAAGACCAAAGAAAAAGAAAACAGGCAGATAAAACGGGAGAAATACTCCCCAGAGGGTCAAAGAGGCAGATTAAAGGGTAAGGGTTAAGGCTAAGAGCCGGGACTACTGCGTGGGTGGATTTGATCACTGTGGGCCCCGTGGACTGAGCTGAGCTTTTATAGCCGACATGGAACATAAAGCCATTAAAAGTGCCCGTTATGGAAAGTGAAGTATTCGCTATGTGTAATGCCTTTAAGGTTCGTTTTTACAGCACATTGCAAAGAGTGTTTATGTAGTAAAACATGATGTCACTTATAATCACCACAAAGTGCCGGTGAGCTGAGCGGAGGGAAAAATGGCTGAGCTGCGTGTGACCTTTAATGACTGCCATTACGCCACGGCGATGACTCAGGGACTCCAAATTGGCAGCAATGTTTTAAAAAACTGAATCTATGTGTGCACATCATGGCCTGACTTGCGATAAATCATGTACGAACAGCCAGTAGGGTCAATACAGGCGGACGGGCTGAATGAAATTTGCCAGACGGCAGTCCTCTTTAACTGTCATAATGAACATGTTCTGAATATGCAGCCTCTATCTGACCCTGAAAGATCAAAAAAAAATGTATTAAACATTTAAAGTTCAACTTCACACTGTCTGCTGCTCTCGAAATTACTGCTGAAACTCCTTAAAAGTCAAGCTTCGGAATAAAACATGTGAGCCACTTGGACGGGATGTCTTTAAAGGGTGAGTGATGAAGCTCTGTGTTTGTTCATAATATAAATACGGTGACAAGTTTGTCATTGCGTGATGTTATTTTAATAAGTTTTGCACATGTTTACACTAAAGTTTTTATATTAAACCCTACATATTTGGGTCATTTTGCTCGACTTTACCGATAAAAAGGTAAAAACCATTCAAATATTAATCATAAAACGTACCAATGCTGTTGGGGAACGAGGTCTCTCTGAGGAGGAGACACCGTGAGGGTGGTTAGAGGGGACACAAAGTCAGAGCTCAGTGACTGATGATGCCGGCTGTGTCTGTTGCCATGGTCTTCAGAAGTATAAATAACTCTTTAGAAAACTAGCTGGCATCGATGTCCCCCCCAGGACAGCAGCCCTTCTTCATGAAAAGGTTCAGCCCGAGTTCACTCCCTGCTCTCCTCCTGTAGTGTTTTAATGAGTTTGAAAATGCCCGCTCGACGTGCTTCTGCTATCGCGCCTTCTCCCCGTGCTCGTCGGCTAAATTAGCTGCTAACCTGACTTTCTGGTCCAACCCACGCTGGTTTATCCAAACGCGCCAAAGAGTCAAGGAAGAGGTCAAACTGCATTAAAAGGCAGGAGAGGGGGAGAAAACACACCAGAGAGAGTCGGTTGTGCTAACACACGGTTTTTGGTGGAGAGGTGGGTGTATTCCCCGGCCAGGATCGGCTCCGGTGCAGCCGTACTGCTGGCATTTTTCTAAATAGCAGCAGGTCAACAGGTTCCTGCTCCTGCCTTTTAGTCTTCTCTGGTGTTTACATAATGTAATGCAACTACCCACATCTGAGCCAATAATTCGCCTCATTTTATTTATCTGACCAAAACTGAACCGCACATAACTCATGTTTATAGGACTACCATGGCTTATATGTTGAGGGATTGTCTGCTTTTTTTTACTTATAGCATTTATACAGTACTGACTTTAATAAACAACGCTAGGCGAGCTACTAAGACAGTGTTGTGAGCTATGGTTCCCAGACATGCTGATGTTGTTTAGTGTCGCTCCCTAGCATTTGGAAACTACTAGACTTGCATATATTTGACCATTTGCATTGATGCAATTAATCGGGACAATCGCGTATATGTGATTAGAAATTAGAGTAGCTTTGTGGGGTTTTGCGGATGCCGAATTTGTTTATGACATTTTCAAAATTTGAAATGGCTCTTTAAACCAGAAGAAATGTTAATGAACTTTAAGGTTAATTATATGCTTGATGCAATAAACCTACAAATGCAGAGCTCATTGTTATTGGTGTGAATAATGAATATTTATTCAAAACTCTTCAGTTCTGCTGTCCGACATGCAAGTTATCTGTGTCTCTCTCTGTAAAACAGGCTTTTTTTTGTTTTCTTTATTAAACTGTTTTATTATAATCTCCAGTAAATGTTAGCAAATAAATCTGGCTAATATTAGCTTGCTAAAAAGCTAACCTTATAGGACTCCCTACCTAGCTAATGAGCTAATTTGACTAGCTATGCTAATTATAATTATCTTTTTGCTAATGTGACACAGGAAGACCTCGTAAATCCTTCAACCTTAGCTTGCTAGCTAAGGTCACATTATCATTTTAAACATGCAATCATGTTACAGATAATACAAACAGCTAAATACATTTTTTTTAAAAAATGTCACTACAACTGTGTACACATTGGCCAAGCACTTACAGAAATAGTGCCCAAGTACATGCTTAAACTAATTAATTCTATTAATGTTAATGAGGCAAACATATAGCACTAGTTAGCATCTGCTACTTGTAGCGACACAAATGCTATTGGTGGATTTGTACTCGCACTCTTTTAGAGATTTCTACTAAAATGGGGGTTATCATATCTGAACACACACGACACAGGTGCATCACTCCTCCACTGCCTCGACATAACAGTCCTTGTTTTTACAGATAACTGTCTTAAGCCGTTATCCCACACAAGGTTTATTAAAACCTCAGCGGAGCAGCAACAATTGGGCTGCTGTGAGACGGTACTGTAGGCTAATTTTTGTGTGGTGTGAAGTCTTACAGAGGGCTTACAAATGATTTAACACACCATTTGGTAACCATACGGCGGATCACAGACGTCTGTGTCTGTGAAGAGCCTTCTGAATTTCAAAACACAAATCCAGGCAGGCTGAAGAGAATTAAACTGACATGAAATAACTCTGCCGTTCTTGGAAACTGATGAATTCTTCATACTTCTGGTCAACTTGCCAGCCGCATCATTTAGTCAGTTAACCATCACTGTCTTCTGGGGAAAGCCTCTGTTATTAAGCCCCTTTTTTCACAGGAGACAGTCTGACGGATCGCAACGAGAAGAGCACAGGTGTAAACAGGAAAACAAATGACGCCTGAGTTCTGTTTAGTTGCTCTGGTTTCATGGTGCTGGCGTTGGCCTGCTGGCAGAACCTACTGGGATGCTTTTCCCACTATGACAAGTCAAAATATCTGCAGTGAGGAAGGCCTAATGGCTGTATCACTGCTTGCTGGTGAGGTGGTCTGATGGCTACCAGGTAAGCTGGTGCAAAAACTCGACTAGTACATCTGTTTGTTTCTGTCTTTGCGGGCACGTCCGGGTTCAGTCTCAAGCCTCGGCGTTTGGTGAAAGCCGTCTGTCAGCAGTATCTGCACCTCCATTAGTGTCTGCTCCTGATGCCCTCAGCCACAGTCGTGCGTCGAGAAGTGTTTTTAAAAGTGCTCATAGGCAAATGCATATTTAATGTAATGCAGGTAGGCACCGTGGAAGAAAATATACTTGACGCCTATAGAGCTGCTGCTTCATGTGTAGAAGTGCGAAGCCTGAGTCATTATATAGCCGGCGCTGACAGCCGTATTGATTAAAATGTATGCCCGTTCCCTCGGAAAATAATGAGATGGATGTTTGTTGTACACAAGGAGTTCATGTCAAGTCAGGTCTTAAAATCTTTATGGCAGGTCCGAGCCAAGATGACAGCGTTTGATTATTTTTCTTCAACACCGTGTCAGTTGTGTTTACACATTACTGAGACCATTCACGGTCCCTTTGACGCAAAGGGCCAAATGTGGAAGTCCTGACTGCCGGTGTGCAATTTATTGTTTTACATTTCTACCTGGTAAAGTACAGCTTAAGTTTGACTAAACCTGTGGAGGTAATAAGGCCTGTACGTTTACATTAATGTCACACTGCCTAAGCTCGATGGTCAGCTGTTGAGATAACTCTTTGTTGGATGGAAGACGAGGATAGCTGCCAGACACATGCATGTATTTACCTTTAGTGTTTAGTACCTTCTGGTCTGTATCTTTGTCTCTCTTGAGTAGTTATTCTATTTTTTTTTTCCACCCACTATCTGAGCTCTGTTGTCTACTGGCCCACCTTGTGGCTGCTGGGAGATTTGTGACACAGCTGCAGAGCCTCTACAGAAGGTACAGACAGAAAAGCAGATATCTTGCGGGAAATGGACAGGAAGTGAGAGATTGGAGGCCCTCTTGGAACTGTGATGCTGTTACTTCCACACCAGCTCCTCTCCCGCCTTATCAACTCGCCTGTCCGGCTCTTCTGATTGAACCGCCAGCGTCACAGTCTCTGGCTGAAATAGATTGCGATGCTGTTTCTATTACATCCTACACCCTCCCCTCCGTTGTCTGACTCCCTGGCTTAGGGCCCTGCTGGTTATTTATTTGTTATGGACTTTTCTCATTTAAGCCTGAGTAGCTCATCATTGCAGCCACAGAGTCCGTCCGTGTGAATGGAAGCTTCTTTTACTCGCGGAGGATTTATGGACTTCTGACATGGTGCCTGTGCAGGCGAGCAGCAAGAAGAGGACAAAACACTGCGCCGTGGTGCTTTGTCTTTGTTGAATCCCCTCCAAATGAACCGCGTCTCCTTCCTAAACTCGCAGGAATATGCTCTACACTTTAGGGGAACAAAGACACTGAAACTTTCTCTGTCTCGCTGTGCAGCTCTTGTTTCTTTACATGATCATTTTAGACTCACTTCTTGTCACAGTCGCTCAAACGTAAAATGCTTGTAATGTTAATCAGCATAAGTGTGGACTGTCGAATTAAAAATGTACGAAATAATGAGACTCGAGCCAATAAAGATCAAGATGTCATTAAATATTTAAGAACTGGTTGGACTTTTATAGGTTGTGTCATTTATCGGGGCAGCTGAGCCGGCGTGGTGTAATTGCCAAAGAGTCTCTGCGCTCTTATTGAGAAATGAGAGGTTGGACGACTTCACCAATGTTTGAAGGGAGAGCTGAAGTTTAAACTAGAACGCAGGATTCTAGGAAACCTCAATCAAAATCACTCTGACATGTGCAATTACGCAAATTACAGCCATCTCGCCTGAGCGCTGCGGCGCTTAGAGCTGGAAGGGACTTTTCAAAAGTGTGATCGTCTGACCTTCTAAAATACGAGGATTTGCTGGTGTTAAATGGAAACACGCAGGGCTGCTGTTGGTTGGCAAAGGCAAACTAATGCTTCAGCCGGAAAACCAGCAGTGGCATTTTTTGCTTGATGTTTCGAACGCTGACTTGAGAAAATAAGTGCCGCCGAATGATTATCGTTGCAGCCACAAAAACCATACGTCTTTGACAATAAAGGTAAATCTAGAATATAACATTATTGATTCTTTGACATTTATGTCTTTAGCTACTGGCTGAGGCCTTGTCAGGATGAAATTAGGGATGTTGTTGAAGACGTCTACAACTGCAGGAACTTAAAAATTGGTTTTCATTGGTATTATATTTGACTCCGTCTTTATTCATCGACTGGTTACAGACGTATTGAGGGAGCTGGATGTGTTTACACTATTCTCCTATCAGTGTGATTGCTGGCGCCTGATGAAAACTGCTGTACAATCACATGTTGTTGGCCTTGTTTCCTGTCATGTGCCTCCATTTTTGGAAATTCCTTTTTTGTAAAAGACTGTTGGTTTACTTTGCAAACACAACAAATGGTACAAATTCTGTGCTGTGCCAGACGTTGGTTTATGTTAGACAGTAAAGGACACGAACACGTTGCACTAGTTCAGATAAAATCCAATGAGAGACGAGTGGAGGAGCAGTTAGGCTGGAAGTCGGCATCGGGGCTTTACCTCTCCATCTCAGAGTCTGTGTTTGGTGCAGTGGGGAACGTTGTTCTAAAATAGAAATGGAAATTTTAAATGTAAATGAATGGTCTCAGAGAGATAGATGCTACCTGGCTTGTGCCCTGGATTTGTTTTTTTTTTTTTTTTTTAAAGCATTGAGGGAACATTTGTGAGCGCTGACGAGCTAAATAAAAGATGAGGACAGGGCATGGGGGAGCAGTGTTGTTTAGACGCAGGCTTTCTACTTGATTTGAGGAGTTAATTAGATCCAATGCAGTGTCTATTTAAGTCATTAAATCTTTCACATTCGTGGCTGCTGCGTTGAGCACATTGAGATGTATGGCTGAACATAAAGGGACGAGCGAGATCCTTCCCTAACACTCTTCAAGCTCATTGGAATGCTCCGCTGTATCGGATTCATGTCCGTCTCTGCTCGGTGAATATATACGTCGTGCTCTGCGGATGTATCGAAAACTTGTAATTCAGGACACTTCCATCTCACCACATTGGGCTTTAAGTCACTGGAACCATTAAGTGAAGCTGCCCAGGAAATTACGCATCACGTCATCTAACTAATGAAGTGCATGGATCAAAAAAAAAAAAAATCAATTAGCAATGCTTTCTGCCTTTCACTGTGAGATTGGTTTAACTAGAGAGTTAAGTGTTAGTGAGCTAATGAAAGTGATATTTTACCCTGGAAGAACATTTGCGCCCATTAGCATGCATACCGCCACACGAGTTCTTGAATGGTCAGCCTCCAACAGCAGCCCATCTCAGCTGCTACTAGTCGGGACTCATTTTCTCGTCGACTGTTCAACATCAGTTCACATCGCAGATTGCGGCGAGAGGAAAATTGAAAACCGCAACCGTGGATGGAGACAGAACAATAACAGAGTTGATTTGAACTTGTCTCGTCTGGCGTTTTTACATTAGCCGTTTGAAATGAATGCAATCAACTTTGGAAATGCAAGTTGGAAGATTGAACTGATGCGTTTGCAAGCATGCGTGCCCAAAGCAGGAAAGTGTTGTGCCAGAGTGAAAACAACATTCTTAATGCGTCATTTTTGAGTTAGTCTGGTTAGAAGTGTACAGCTCAGGGGCCCAGCAGTGCAATCCCCTGCAGGTCAGAGGTCATTTAGGACACACATCCCTCCCCCTTACCCTCCATCTCCACACTGATTGGCTCCGAGTCAGGTGACCCTTGTTCCCCCACAGGGGGAGGGCGATCAGGACCTGTACCTCTTTCAGGGTCACCTGCCTCCTTTGGGAATTCCGCCCCATGATAGGTTGTGCTGGCGCTTGTGGGTGTGGTCTTCCCTGTGGTTGTAGCGAAGGGGGAGGAAGGAGGAGGAGGAGGAGGAGGAGGAGGAGGAGGAAGGGGGCAACAGAGTGAGTGATTAGTGAAATGTGAATCAGCTTGGAGAATCAACTTCAGAGAAATGAGGGTGTGTCCTGAGCAGAAGGGTGCCACCCGTTAAACACACAGACCCTGTAATGATTGTGAGCAACATGATGAGCACACAGACGTTAATTCATCCGTCGGTTCACTTCTTCACGCGACACACACAACGGTTTGTGCTGCTTTTATCATCCAAAGACAACTCATAGCATCAAAACAATCGCCACAGCACATTTCATGACTCTAAACATCAGAACACAGCAATAAGAGAGAGTTATTCGAGTCAGCTGCCCGACGTCGAGCTAATAAACATTTTTGAATCTTCACAAATCGCAGTAAAGGTTTTGAGCACTTAGACAAGTTCCAACAAGTGGTTTTAGTTTGAGAATTTGCTATTGAACCACTCAGGCATATTTTACAGAATCCCACTCCTCCTTTTATTTACCGTGGCCTTGAACTACAATTAAATCTTCCCGCTATCTGCTCTGGCAAGTGTTTTCAGAGATAAGTGGACATAGATAGGTGGCTGGAAGAAGAAACGTGTTTTTATTATTTTTTTTCTCCACTACCTCATTCGAGCCGTTTCACAGAAAACTCCATCACCTTGGGGGCAGACCGGCAAACATTACCACGGCCACATTTGGAATCTCTTCAAACATATGCCAAGGATCATGCTGGGCATTAGCTGCCACAGGCCTGGTATTATCAAACATATTTATCTTGATGACACACTCCACATCTTGATTGCGTGATTAGCTCTCTGTTGTCCTTGAGGTATGGTGAGCAGCATGCTGCTATTGGCTCGGCCTCACGCACTAATAAGCCGGCCATAATGTTAGCATTCTGCAGCGCTCACACCCAGACTGAAGGAAAAGGGCTCGTTCTCTCTCTCACTGTGAGCCAGTTGACAGTGTTCACTCTGAATGAGGTGCCCTGTCAGCTCGCCATCTGCGCCGGGCAAATTAAAACTGTCCACCGGGGGGTGTTTGGCCCTGGCACTTCGGACAATAGTTGCACGACTTCATCACTACTTCATTAATAAATCAGATTTTTTTTCTGAAAGTGCAACTAGGATCATATTATTTGTCCTCTTTTATTGATGATAATGTAGGGGGGGGAAAAAAAAGCCCATTATACAACAGAGGAACATCTGATTACCGACACAGGCAGCCGCTTGTCTCACGCCATTCCCTCTGCTGGCTGTGATTGTTTGGGTGACAGGGAAGTAGAAGAAAGAAAACGTCCTTGCCTTTGGTGTGTTTTCGAACAAGGAACAGAGCCCCCGTGTGACAACAGCTTTGTTCGGCATATGGGGTGTTTTATTGTCTAGGAAAGCTGATAATTGATCTTCAGTGCAGAGACTTAAAAGGCTTTTCGTGTGAATCAGCTCAAAAAAAAAAAAAAAAAAAAAAAAAGGGAAAACAAAGGCAGAATCTGACTGCGTGTTGAGAACTTCAAACAGCGCAGTGAAGCATCAGGGTGGTGACAACCCCGTAGGATTAGGCAGTACAGTTCCTGATCAAGTCTTGCGACTGACTGGGTGGAAATTCCTCCAGCAGGGAGGCTGTACAGACGACGGAGGAAGCGTGGAGCTGGGGATGTCGAGGGCCGAAGCCTCTGGCAGACAAAGCGGCCTCTGTTCTGAGAAGACAGAGAGACGTAGGATGGATGGTTCTGCGGAGCCATAATGGCCGACATCTTCCAGCATGATGGGCTCAGCGCTGATACTAATCGCTGTCTTGGATCAACCACTGCCATTAGTTCCCTTGTGTCCCAATTTGTCCAGTGACAAAGGAGTCCGACTTTCAGCAAGTCTGAAAAACTCGTCAAAAAGTTGAGGCGGCTGCTTTAGTTGTGTGGACAAAAGGGAGTGAGGCTAGTCAGGAACTATCTGACTGAAAACGACTAGTTTTGAATGCAGCAGTGTTGGAAAACTGTCCCAACATCACCTCCTAAATCTTATCTGAGAGCTAGCCAGCTTAGCCGCATTTCTATTTCTATTCTGGCCATGCCAGGGGCTGTGCGGTGCGGCTGGCGGGGGAGTAATGGGACGTGACAGGGATGATGATCCTTCTTGATACAGGGCATTAGGCAGCCCGGCCAGTGGAGCTCCTGGTCCATCAAAGGAGTGATGCTTCAGACAATGGCTTCAATGTTTAAACTGTCAGACTGGCTGAGAGGGAGAAGTGGCTCCAGCCATTCAGCTGCCTCGCTAAGAGATTCTGTAGCCTCCCATGTTGCTAAGTGTGGAAACATTTACTTTGGAGACGTAGCTGAATAAATCCGTTCCAATTGTCCGTGTGAGGACGCTGAGGTTCAGCATGTCGCTCAGGGGAAGAACAACTGTACGGGAAGGCATCGTTTTTAAAGTTTGGGATATTTTTCTAATGATGTTTGACTTTAAATTAATATGAGGAAAAAGTGCATTCAACAGGATGAGAATACAAGTAATCAATGAAAAAAAAAACATCTTAAAAATGTAAATCACAATCCAATCTGCGTTTGGTAAATAGGGCTGGGTATTTATTTGAATAATTCTGATTCTGAGTCTGCTCATTTGCTGAGTGGAGGGTGGGTTACAACCAAAGTAATATTTAGATTCTAGATTAATGCACGAGCAACTTTAATCTAATGATATAATATTCTGTATAACAGCACAGTCACAGGATTTATTTTCCTGATTATACACGTATACCTATATTTTAGTAGAAGGTCTGAGAAGGTGATGACTGGTGAGTTCGTTGTGGGCGGTGAGTCTCTCCCAGAGCAAGCCCACTGATGAAAGATGTTTTAAGGGGTATTATAGTTAGCCTTAATGTGTCCAGATAAACTTTACAGTTCGGGTGTTGTGTCTGAATTGTCATAGAAAAGAATCAAACAGTCATTCTTCATGTAACGTTGCTGTCGTCCTACGTTCTTCACAGCAGAGGCGTGTGAGGCGATGCTTACCGTGGATGAATGAGACACAAAGCTACACAAAGTAATCACAACAGTAGTGATGGTGGTCTCTTGAATATTTTGTGGTTTACTTCAGCAACAGCACAGCGTCTAATCCCGTCCTCCTGAAGCATTTCGTAGCAGCATATGGTAAATTAAGATGGTTGCTACCAGACAGTCACACAGTTTGTGTTGCTCCCTTTCTCATCAAGCAACTCAGGAGAAGCTGAGTAGGTTAACTGAGAATAATGTTGGACTCAAGATTTATTAAGACGAATGCATTAGGGGGAGGGAAGACACGCGTGCACTCAACTTGCATGACGAATGGCGCAGACGGACAGGGCTGGATATATAAGAGGATTTTTTGCAGTACACTGTGTGCGTAAAATTTGTTTAGGAACACATGAGCAGAATTGAAACGTCTTAGTGATTGCTTTGGAACTGGTTCTCGATGTCCAGCTCTACTTGTAAACGTCCATTTTGACTGACTTCCAGGTTAAAGAGACCTACTGTAGGGAACTTACTGGAGCTGTGCATGCACACAACTTATAATAACAACTCTTACATGTTCTCCATCAGACAAATCGGTAAAATAAACTTGGATTTGTTCAGAACGTCCTCATTTGTCTCGCTGCTCGTGCACTTGCGGTGGACGGGATTCAGCCTTCCAGCATCTCTCATTTTTGGAATACATATTTTTCAAAAGGCCTGATAGGAAAACTCCTCTATGATTGCAAAACAAAAGGATCAAACACATCACACAACCGTAGAACAGAACCAACAACATTTTCTTGGACGTGAGACCGTCTGCTGAGTTTAGTTTCCTAGCATTTGCCCTGTTAGTGCTCAGTGCTCTGTGGCGACCAGCAAAAAAATCAAGTGAGGCCGGTAGATGGAGATATAAAAGACGTGTCCACTGACCATACGCTGAATCTATCGCCGTGTTTTGCTTGCGAGTGGTCGCCAAGACATCTGGAGGAGAGAGATAGAAAACAATATGAGTGAGTGCGGTAGATGCTCGGTAGGATTCCTGCTTTCAGGGCTACAAGTCATTCATTTCTGACGGCAGATAAGGACCGTCGACTTTGTCCTTTTTGTGCTTCTCATCACATCCTAGACACGTGCAAATGAGCTATAAACAACCCACTTTGTCTTACAAAAAAAAAAAAACAAAACACAACACTTCGATGAGCATATGCTTAATTAACATGGAAAGATTGAGAACAGTATTCCAGCAGGGATAGCGAGCGTGGGCGGACAAACTACTTTTCAAGCTCCTTCGATATGAACCGAATGGCTGCCCTAGCTGAAATAAATACATCCTAATGCTTCATTATAATTCGTTAGAACCGCAATCACTCGTTCCCGCCGCCATCAAGATCTGATAACGGTTAATAGTTTCTTTTTTGAATCTCTTCCCTTTATTGCTTGTGCGAACGACTGAGAGTAAACAAACGCTTCCATCTCACCGTGGCAGGTATCGGGATGCTGATGGTAGCCGTTCTCCACGTCCTGTTCAAACCCGCCTCTGAAGACAAAGAAACAAAGACACACACCCACACACACACAGACAGACACACACACACACACAGCAACAAAGACAAAGAAGCCTGTCAGTAAATTTGCATCAATCCATTTCACTGGATGTCCATTTCTAACAAAGCACCTCTTTCCAAAATTGGTTTTGCTCGTGAGGACAGTTTGGAGACAGGGAGCCAAGTGCACCGTAGCAAAATTTAATTTGTTTGTGTCTGGCTGAGGTCAGAGTGTCTGCTGTTGGGACAAGGAGGTGGCCAGACCTGAAGGAAAAATCCATCCTCAGATCTTCCTACAAGGTTGAATACCATCAATTTTGTGGCGTTCAGCGGATTCCAGGAGCTAGTCTGTGATGAAAAGTTGTAATTTACTTTTGTATGTCCTCGTCTTACCCCGCTGCTCGTACTTAGGTTAGTCATTTCCTACATTTCCCGTATAGGGCTCTCTCTGTGCGCAGCACTTTCTGTAACAGCAGTCTTTTAGTGCACTACTGCTGGTGAAATTGGTACCTGCAGTTAGCCTTCTCTGCAAAGAATGTCTCAATGTATGAGTGTGGACTGTCAGTGAAACACAGTCTGGAGGGAAGTGTGTCAATTCACAGCGACTAACACCAGAGCCTGTCATTTACCGCTGATATTTTCAAAGGGACATTTTCTGCTCTTACATCGCCCTGCTGCTAATGGCATAGGAAGCGTCTTGACAAGTCCTCTATATGGCTTTTTTTGTTGTTGCAGGAAACAAAAATGAACCAAGACAATGACGGGTTAGCATTGAACCGATTTCTGGTAAAAGAGGACAAAGTGTGCAAATTAAAAAAATGAACACAAGCTCATGTCAACAAGAGCCGAGCGACTGAAAGCTCATTTCTGTTTCTCCCTCCACTCTGTGTACATTTTAGTACGGTGAGTATAAATCTAAACAGTTTAGCAAAGGGACAATCAAACCTCAGACATGTTTTCATTCTGCATTTTCCACCAGTTTCAACTTGGTGTAATCCAAGTTCTCCTAATTCACCTTTCGATCAGCTCCACACTGACGATAGATTTTCTGCTGCTCTTATGAAAATGCACTCACGCCCGATGCGCTTTTCTGCTTCTCACGCTGTAGATGCATCATCCTCCACCTTCAAGTCAATCACAAATCAACGGCTCATCCAGATGCATCACTCCGAACGCTCGGTAATGAGATTGAGTCGACGCACGGTGGAGTGGAAGCCCTTCCAGCCGAGCAGAGCTTCGCATTGACGCCAACAGTCCTCCCACTCGTTGTAATGAAGCAAATAAAATAGACACAGGCTCATATACTGCATAAGCTCAAGCGTAATGATCCAGTATCCACGAAGAAACACTTTGTACAAGCATGCAAGCACGCCTACTCTATAACAAACCAATTAGTTCCTTATATAACCTAAACACAAAAATACATCTCACATGGATTTTATGCCAACACGCTCTTCCAGCACCCATCTGCAATTAGAACACACACACACACCAAACTCCTGATCTTCTGAATAATCCTCAACATAAACATTAACGTCTAAAGTGGAGACGGGAACACGTGAACATCCAACAGCAGAAACACTGAACTCAGTCAGGAGGGAGAAGAAATCAGCCTCAAGAATTAATCACTTCGGTGTCTTTGCCGCGTGTTAAGGCAGCAGCTCTGCCGTCAATTGTCAAGTTTAGGGATGTAAAACCCGCTGCAAGGTAGCTGCCGAACTCACAAATACACACCTGGTGCACTAAATTATACCCTCTTACAAAAAAAAAAGCCTGACTCTCTTATGTTAAGTTCTTGTGTTTCCTGAGGAGGGAGGGAGCCGGTGTGAGACAGGAGGTGATTATCAAATCAAGGAGAGGCAGCCTGATGCTCGGTATGGTGTTGAGAGTAGAGGAGTCTGTGAAAGTACAAACTACAGGGGGGAAAAAACAGGATATATATCTTTAGATGATGTACTTTTACAGCTTGAGAGCAGCGGTGTGCTTGATGATAAACCATTAACACACAACATTAAGCTTTTTTTCTTTTCTTCGAGAAAGTTTCGTCTTCTCAGACTCATATATGGATTCTTTACAGCACTCCTAATCTTTTTGGCTCATGACCCCCTAAAGCAAAGCCACGTCTCCTCCTAATCCATCGTTAACGCTACAAGTCGAAAGGTTGTCATCAGTAATCATTTGTTCTCAGATTGTTTTATCAAACAGAGAAGGCCTCCGTTAGAGGCCCGAAGGAAAGTTCAGTGATGAGAAATAAATGCTAATGTTGATTTGCAGATTGGAAACCGCAGGTTTAAGGCACGAGGCTGGCACTGAATCACAAGCAGGCTACAAATCTACTGGCAGGACAGATGCATTCGTCAGTTCAGTCAAATTTAGCTCAAATTTCAACTGACTCTGTAGAAAACCTGCAAGAATGTGTTTCTACACACAAATGGAAGCAAATATTAGGGGCCAGTAATTGAGATAAACCATTATTGGTGATACTTCTACAGTTAAGACCCATTAAACAGAGAGAGCAACCAAATAAGACGACTAGAAGAGCTCCAGTCAAACCCTGAATGACAACAAACAATGTGGAAAACGTGATATTACAGATTTACATGGGTCTGATGTTGATTTATATTATCATAGATGGGTATAATAAAGCTTAAAGGTGGCATATGTCAGATTTTGAGCATAAATACAGCATTATTAGAAGCAGCAAACGATGATGTAATGATGTGATGGAGTCACACTCCCTCTGTGTGTTGTAATCGGAGCTTCTGTGTTCTAGGTTTTGGCAGCCGGTGCATGTTCCTCCCTTTGACTTTAACCCTGTTTTTGACTTCCCAACACTTATAAACATACTGACAGTGACGCGTCATACTGCACTGGGAAAGCACAAGCACAGTCCAGCCGGTGTCCTAAATGTCCAAAGAATGTAGAGAAGTTTATTTAGCAAATTTATGGACACGGTTTTATTTCAAGTCAGTGTGAGTCTCCTCTGCTGTTTTGAGGTTATCCTCTGCTTCCTCTTTTGCACTCGTGTCCGTGTCTGTTTCCCCATATTGGTCCGGACAGACCATGGAAACAGACACACACGGAGCGGAACAGACACGAGCAAAGTGAAGATGACGTTACTTGAGTTGAAGACGCTTTCTATTCTACTACATTAAGGTGGGCTAATGGTTGTAGCTGCATTATTTTTGTTTTCTCTCGTGCACACAACCTGGTTGTAAATGAGAGTAAGTGGAGGTTCTTGGGTGA
Organism: Stegastes partitus; assembly: GCF_000690725.1. NCBI lineage: Eukaryota > Metazoa > Chordata > Actinopteri > Pomacentridae > Stegastes > Stegastes partitus. The sequence goes on along the minus strand of NW_007578165.1, from coordinate 395,014 downwards.
CATCTAGGAGCTCTGAGAGGTTGCACAAAGAACCTCAACCCTTTCAACAGTATATCCTGCTATACTGGTCTGCGGCTTTCACCCTGTTCAACTCTGTAGACCACTTTACCGGTCTGCCGCTTTGATCCCGTCTACCCTGCAGACTGGTGTAGCGGCTCCGGTATAGCGGGCTCTGGCATAAGGCGACTTTCTGTTACAGTCATTTTGATTGTCTATCAGTGGGAATCCCCGTATGTGAACAAGAGATTCAGTCATGAAATAAATAATAATAATAATAATAATAATAGTAGTAATAATTGCATACAGGGTTCTCACCAGCGTCATAACAGAATAACGACCCGTTACGCTGCTGCCTGAAAAAGTTTCGCTAATTGGGCTGATATGTTGTTTTCGAGGGTACGTAACGGGAAAATACTTCACAACAAGCGCCGATGGAGTTTCTCTACCGTTGTCTTTGCTGCTAACGCTGCTATTCGCTAGCGTAATCGCCGCTACCCGGTCGACAATGACAACAACGACCCCCTATTCCGCCCCCGCCCGATGACGACGACTTGGGAGGATGGGTTTTCTTGTCTTTTTTTTTTTTCTTTCTTTGACAATGTTTTTAATACTATAAAGCACTTTGCGTTGCTCCATGTATAAAAAGTGCTTTATAAATAAAGTTTATTTTGATTTGATATTCCTTGTAATTAAAGCCAAAGTTACTTCGTGTTGAAAGGGTTCAAGTTAAACCAACATTTCGACCTCAGCCTAAAAACTTTTATGTGAGAACTGGAAGCTGCTGCTCGTTTGCTTCTTGTGTGTGAATTGACAATGCACTAGTTACAAGTGTGAAACTCAGAAGCTTTTCAACCAATGAGTGAAGACGGCCATGTTGCACCGTGAAGGTCCGTCATATGAGTGATGCAGCAATAAGCTCGTGGAGTTGTGTTGAGCTGTAGGATGACAGGTCACTTCTACATTTAAAACAGCAGCAAGACACAACAACTGACCTTCCCTGGTGCTCATGCACATGAATAAGCAGCTGAACACAAGGACCATCAAGTAAAGCCTCATTTTGTTCTGCTCGACTTTCCAAAGAACTGCTCGGCTGCTCAAAGCTTTTCAGTTTGCGTCCTGCAGCCGGCTCCGTTACACTCGTACTAGTTTACAGCAGCTCTGCCCTCTCAGCACCACCAGCATTCCTCTCACTTGGCCAAGCAAACCAAAACTAAACAGTCCTGGAGTGTGATCGTTGTTTGTGTCCTGACATTGATGATTAAAGAGCTATGCACTCAGCGGCACCATATTGATTTCATTTAGCAGGTCAGAATTTGAACACGCCACACAGATGAATCCACATAAGGTGAGTGTCTGTGCGAGAAATTAACACCTCCAGATGAGAACGTATAAACAAGACAAACGCAGGCTGAATGCGTCGCCACCATGACAGCGTGAGGGACCGCACGAATACTGATTCAGTCTAAAGACACAAACGCTGTGCGGCTACAAATATGGTGTCACTCATCTGGATGCAACAGCAGTGATAATACCAGCAACACAATGATAATTATTTAACTTGTTAAAATGGGGATACAAAGTGCTTTCTGGGAAAAGAAAAAAGCATATATGACATCCACAGTGCAGCTGTTATCTCCTCAGGCGTATTATTGGTTGTAGAACAGATTTGAACAATGATTTGGCATCAAGACTGATGAGACAAAGTTCAATTGTTACTGTTCCAGTCTGGTAGTCAGTGAAATCCTCATTGCAGTATGTGGTCCCAGAGGTGTCTGGCATTGGGATATGCCACTGCACTGTTTTTCTTCTTCTGGCAATTACGCCACATTTGATCCTAAGATCATGCCAGACAGCCACGGAGTGAGAATGTGCCGTATTTAAAGTCAGCTACAACATTAAACCCACTGACAGCTGATTGATCCTTTCATCAAAATGCAATGTTCTGCTGTGAAACCTCGGGTCCTGGCTTTCATGTGGACGCTACTTTGACGTCTACAGGACAGTGCACCCCACCAACCCGCAACAAAGGGGCCCAAAGTGTTACCACAGCCTCCAAACTCCCCAGATCCCGTTCACAGTAAACACAAGAACAAGCTTCCCCACCACGCTACCCCCCGACAGAGCTGTTCTAAGATATCAGGGAGACCTACACCATAATAGGTAGCTGGTTTTAATGTTGTGGCTGCTTGGTGTAACTCTGGTTTCCACACTCATTATCCACAAATCCCATTAAAAGACCAAAATCATCAGCTATTTGGCCCCGCTAAAAAGCACTGCCTCCGAATCCAAGACGTGATGCCATAGCGCTCCATTGTTGTCCAGCTACTATTAAAAAGACATCAGTGAGCCACACTGTTGCTCTGGCTGACATGTTAATTTATTAAACTGAACACACACACACACACACAGTGCAGTTTATTTTGAACCAGTTCCACACACACACACTGTGGTTATTGGAAAATACACACTAAAGCACCAAAGTGTATTATTCCACAGCCGAAAATAGTCCCTAGCAAATTGACGATTTAACTCCGGTTTGAGCAGTGTTTGCTAACAGTGTTGAGGAAATTACTGAGCCGATCAACAAATACAACATTACAGTTATGAGATTAATGACTGACGTCTTCAGAAACCAACGGGCTCGGGGCTGAGCGTGGCAGACATGTCGGAAAGCAGTGACGGACGAATGACACGATGTCGTTTTCTTGGGATTCGTCACCCAAAACATTCAAATCTGGGCGTTTCAACTTCGCCCGCACAGCTAACTTGTTTTTCTCCCCTTCCAGGATCTTCATCCGGCCCCCTGTCCTTGGTTGTCTTTTGTTTGGTGACAGTGATTATGTCAAATGCATTATGTATGAACGCATGAACGAAAACACACAGAAACGGTCTGAAAACCGAGCTGTCCAGCCACACAATCGTTCAACGTGAGCGACGAAGAGACAGAAAGAGGGCTGTGAGTCCTCTGTGCTCTCCCTCCTCCTGTCCCCTGGATCCACCACAAATCAGTCATTAAAATTTATGCCACCTCTGGATGAGAAAGGACTGCAGGAAAAAAAAAAAAAAAAAGAGACTGATAGTCCATGAAAAGAGTGATGTGAGAGAGGACAGGGGGAACGAGACAGGCAGAGAGAGGAGGAGGTCCCAGGAGGTGGTCCACTTTTGAGCGGCTTCATCTCAAACTCTGGTCAGAGTCTTTCTGCTGCTGCCTAATTCATCCCATCACCATCCCCTTTATCGTCCCATTTCCCTTTCTCCTCTTTCACCGGCTATTCCTCACCTTCTCTCAATGATATACATGCATATATAAAAAGGATATCTCTTAATGCTGACTTTGCTTCAGAGTCACACGCGGGCAGCCGGAGCGTTTCTTTCTCTGAATACAAAACTAAATGAACAACAGATGTTCTGCGCTCTGGAATCACACTGATAAAACTCACTCTCCTATTTTTTTTTCCAACTCTCTTTATTCCTTTTGTCTTTCTTTCTTTTCCCTCCTTTAACACATCTCTTGCTCCTAGTTTCTGTCATTTCTTTCTCTCCTCTTGTTTTCTTTGTTTCGTCTCTGCTCGTACTTCTCTCCCTCTCTGGCAGGGCGCTGATACTGCAGTTGAGTTTGGACGGGATACTTTGGCTGATCTCTTTCAGGTTCTGGTACACTGGTTCCCAGTGTCCCGCACGCTAAACGCCACTCATAAATCAAACCCCGGCGAGTAGCTCTGTGCGCGCCCTCGCCAGCGTGAAGCCACATCGGCACTTCCTCTCTCTCTCGTTGCGCTCACGAGGACCGTCCGGTGACAGCCGCTAACCTCAACCACATGCCCGGCACCGAATCGAAACGTCAACCACAAGCCTTCATTTTGTTCCTGAAACTCTTTGAAGCAAACAACAAAATTAAAAACAACCTTTCCCGTCTTGCTGGCCATCTTTCACGCCTCATTACACCCTCGTTTTTAATAAAGCAAAATGTATATTCCATCAAAATCTCATTACTTTTAGTTCCTTCAAAGCGTCTTCTGTGATTATCTCCGCGTGCACCAGGAGGCATAAATAAAAACTCCAGCCCGTAAAACTTTCACATATTTCTAAACAACGCCGCCTCACAAATTAAAGCTTGATTTCAGCTAATTAAATGCCCCCTCTCTTCACAATAATCCATCTCAACAAGAAAGTAAGATTAACCACTTCGCGCTTACCTCTGTGGAAAAGAAGCAAAATCCACCTGAAAGCGCTGAGCGAGACCTCTTATTAAAATGTTTTATTTTAATTATTTCGTCAATTCCAAAAACAGCGCAACAACTACGAGCTGTGGTTTTGCAAAGGCTTATTTATGGGACTTTTCCTTGGCTGGACTTCTCGCAGTCTTGTCATGACTGTGAGGTTTCCAGACAACCAGCTGTTTCCAGGCTATATGCTAAGATAAGCTAACCCACTCGGTGGAATCAGCTGGCCGTCTGGCAACCTCAAAGTCACAAGACTTCAAGAAGTCACGGTGCTCGGCAGAGAAACTGGCAGGAAAGCGTGTTTTCACAAAAACCTATTCCTTTGTAGTCCTAAACCTAAAACACGCCGCAGAAATGTCACAGAAAGGCTGAACACACGGAGAAAACAATGATTTAAATACAAGAACCGCAATATCAGCCGCTTTCATATGAGCAAACACAAGAGAGTGCACAGAAACATGTATTTAAAAAAAAAAAAAAAATCCCATTAGCCTCTGTCCGTGCAAGGGCAGGGAAAGTAATATGTCTGGGTGGCCAAGCAAGAGATATGCAATAATTCCAGGTCTGCACATTTTCAAGCCGTCAAAATAATCTATTGGAAGCCGGTTGGCGGTGGAAGTGTTGCTCTGCCTCTGCGTCTGTGTATGTGACAGGCTAAATGCAGCGTGCTGTCAGTCTGCAGCGAACTCCGCACACAACAGTTTACAACCAACGTACACAGAGGTAAAAAAAAAAAAAAAAGACATCCGGTGAGGTGATGTAGCAGCAGGTTGTACATCAACCACACAGGGACACGCAAAGTCCTTGACTGTCAGGAGAAGAAAATAGTACCTTTAACTGGCCCGGCTCCTCCCTCTCCTTTTCAGCCCTTTACTGCATCCATCTATCTGTCTACCTATTCATCCATCCATCTGTCCATCCAACCGCCCATCCATCTTTCTTCCCTATTTTGCCAGACAGCGCGGCGCACTGCCGCGTGATTGAAACGCATGCAGCCGAACATCACTTCTGATTTTATGACACGGGCTTAAAGACAGAGAGAGGGAGCGAGGAATGAATGGAGAAAATATGGGCGATGATTGACCTGTTGCTTGGTTAAAGTCGGCACAGAACTGTCACCGCCGATGATTGCCTTGTATTTATCACGCTGATTCTGTTTATCGTCTCACGCTTTTATGCACAGTGCTGTTTCATGTGGCGCATGGCTGTTTTTGTCCATCTGTCCAGAGACGTATCGCAGCTTTGCACCTATGATGGACACGAATCGAGAAAAAAAGAAAACATCTGGTCGTGAATTGCTCTGGATTTCTATACCTGGACTATACCGCTACTTTCCTCCGCCTCAACGCAAAGGTCAACCAAGCCCATTGTCCTATAGCTCGCAATTTTAAAGGAAGATCTGACCCCAAAAGATAATAAATGTCTCCCGTGGCCGCGCTCCATCTCTCCACTAAGTTTCATGAAATTCGGCTCGGTAGTTTTTTATTAATCCTGCTGGCAGACAAACAGACTAACGGCACTGAAAACATGACCTTGGCCGATTCTCTGGCCCCCTTGGCGGAAGTAATAACGTCTCTCTCTCTCTCCCTCGACAAATATACATAAATAAAAACACTCCTATTGTGCCGTCATCGACTGACAGGAAGTTGTGATGCAACACAGAAAGAGTACGATCTCCACCCGGCTTCCTTCTCTGCTTTCCGAACAAGCAACCATCTGGTAATAACATCAGTTTACGGGATAAAGCATTCACTAGTTGACTACAGCATAAATACCAACCTGCATATTCCAACCAGTTTAAATGCTCTGTTTTGTGATTCTCATCTTCAACATCAATGCTAACACTCCTTTTTTTTTTTTTAAATGTGCTTCATGTCTTGGTGCTCCTCCTGCCTCAGTTATCTATCCATCTATTATCCATCCATCCATCAATATTTTCTAACAGCAGGGTTTACAAGTGTGTGTGTGTGTGTGTGTGTCAAACGGATTCCTTCCAGTTCACAGGAGCACAGAAGTATATCATAATTTTCGTTTTCAATCTTCTGATCCGCTGCCTCTTCCTCCTCCACGCTGCCTCCTCACCAACAACCAAACTCTTCGAGGCCAAAGTCGACCACTCATGAATAAACAGAATGGATGCACTCTGCGGGTCTCAAATGGGCCCGGCTAAAATGTTCTACTAAAGGCTCAGATATTCATCGTGTCGGCATTGTGCGTTCGTCTAATTCTAGATTAGCGGTTGATCATCGAGGGGACGTGGCTCCAGCGGGTCAATCTGATCCGGGCGGTCCTGAACAACGCACTTGAGGGGTGAGAGGAGATATGAACATTATTGCTTCTGCACCTGCTCGGTTGCACCGTTATTGACGGAGTTACAAATCTGTCCTCCGTGACCGCGAGTTGGAGAACTAATAACGTCTTCATGCCGCCGTGCCCACCCATGTGCTTTCAGACTGACCAAACAGCACAGTGGCTGAGCTCACTAATTAGTACAACTTCTTCTGGAGAAGAATTAGCAGCTGAAACCTCCTGCTGCTGGAGTGTTTGATTAAAAAGCAAATCTGCACAGTTTTGTTCCTTTGTGGTTCATTATTATAGACAATGAATCACATCGGGCAGAAAATTAGCGCTGCATCATTAAGGGGCTGAAACTTTGATGTCTGCTTAACTTTTGGAAACGCCCCAATCAGTGATGAGACAACTGGTGTTTTTCCATAAACTCTTAAAACAAAAGCTCTGCTGTGATGTAACTCATTGGGGTGCAGCCAGAAAAGCAAAGTCAACAAAAAATGTAATTACAGTGTAGTACTGCTCTCTGTGATAAAGTGTTGACTGGCCCTTGATTAACCAAAGCCAAGTCCTTGATAGATTATGAAGCTCAACACTTCCCTCCTTTATTTCCCCGTTTAGTACCCAGTAACTCAAAATCATCTTATTATCAGTAATTGTTTTGGGCCTTTAGTTCATTTTTTTTGGCTTCATTTCCATAAACTTCACCATCATCTTTCATTTTGGTTCGTGGCAGCGTTGCTCTCATCCATGTTCGACACCTTCATTTAAGAACTGGAGTCACAACAGAGCCGACCGTGATCTGGTGTAAAGCAGAGAGCTGTCGGACACGGTGAAAACAATTTCCCACTTTATTTGTGCTTCTCGCACATATTTGCGAGCTTTCAAACCCACTAAGCGCGCGGTGCTGTTTTGCTGTTCGGGTGCTTTCCAGAGGCTCCAAAGAGCACTTTTATTCTGAAGGATGAGCCGGAGAAACAGATGCAGTAAAACATGGTTATTGTCCCCAATATGTGCACAAATGTCAACAGCAATGCTGTAAAAAATACAGTTAGAGGCACTCGCACGGGCACTTGAAATGTGGCCGACAGTTTTAAAATTCAGATTGTTGATTTTCCTCCTCACGCTAAATGCTTGAGTCACAGCATTTAAAAAAAAAAGAAAAGGACATCCTATAATATGATATCACTACCGCAGCATTAGGATATATACGACTTTTAAAGGAAGTCAACAGCAGCAGTAAAGCAGCTTAGACTGAGCTCAGAGTCAACTTTCACCTGATGGCTGTGGTGACACTTGTGAGCTGTAACAAGTGTAAACTGGGTGTTATTCCTGACTGACTGTGTGTGTGTGACTTACTTGAAACCAGGCGAGACCGTGGCACAGCTGCTCGACTTGAGCCAAATGCAGTAAGGGTCCCGCGAAGACAAACAGCTCCTGTGTAGCAGACAGACAGACGGGCAGCCGGTTAGTGATGGAAGGAACTGAGGAGAACAGTAAGTGTGAAGAACGTCGGGTCGGGCGGATGTGAGCTTCTAATGAAACGCCACAAACATCACTTTCCAAAACTCTGCCTCGACAAAAAGTAGAGAAAGAAAGTCCGTGTACAGCTGGGTGCATAACCTATGATGGAGAATTTAGCATCCCAGCAGGCAAAGCCAAACAAACGCCGTCCAATCCAACATGAAATTGCTGCATTTCTTTTTCATTAATCGCAGCGTTCACAGCTACAAAATAAAACTGCAGCATAAATCTCTATATCAACTCCTCACGCAACCCCCTTTTTATGCAAATTGGCTTCTTTGTTTAGGAAATCTGCTGACCTACAGAGATGTGTGAGATTTAAATATATCATAACTACCTTTTTATGGCTGGATAATGACACGTACTTCTTTCAACATCACCATTTCTGCAGTGCGATTAAAATGTATAATTAGCCGTGTTCAGTCACAAAAATGGACTATCAAGCATCCCGACGTTATTTTCCACAACAGAGATGAATGTAGATAATCACAAAACGAGACGCGAGTTAGATCACAGTCAGATTAGTTTTTGATTAGATTGCAGATTATGGACTTGTTTTTGTTTTGCTACAGAAATGAAGGGATAAAAAAATAAAGGGCATGTTTTGTGCTCGTCTGCGTTTCTTACAGGCTTTAAAGTTCCAACCTGCGTCTGTTTGGACCGTACGGATTACAGGCATAATTGAAAAGTTTAACTTGGACAAATAAAACGTTTATTTTTCCATAAACACCGGCGGCGTGAAAACAAACCTCGAACAAAATTAGAAAACTTCAGATTCTATGATCAGCAGCGTTCCGCGTTGTCCCAGTTTGCAATGTTGATTTTAGCAGGAAGATAAATGACGGATTCTGTCCTTAGTCGAAATTTAAACAAAAACAAACAAACAAAATTGCAGCAAAAAAAACAGAATTGTAATTAGAAATCTGGGCCTTCCATGTATTGCATCCCTTCACACATTTAAAACTTAAGTTGCTCTTTAACCTTCTGAAGCCCAGAACCTGTCAGTGGGTTTGAGCGGCGTATTATCTTTTAAAAAATTGCACCATTTAACAGAGGCAGAAACTGTAAAAAGCAGAAATGATATTCTAACCTGTGACATGTCATGCCAGTCATTAACTAGACCAGCGGTTCTCAAACTTTTTGAGCCACAACTCCCAAGATAACTTAAGTTTGTGTTTGTAACTCCCCCCCAGTTTGAATTTTTTAGTATGGCATGAGCAATAACTTTGTTGTTCATGCATTAAAAACTAATGTGTTAATTCCACAGATTAATCTCTTTACAGGAACACATTAATTTTCTTTTAAATGAATGAATTGGGTTTATGTCAAACAAATGAAAGGGGAAAAAAAACATAAAAACAAAAGAAAATAATTTTAAAAAAGAGCAAAAGAGAATAACAATGTGGCATAATCAAATCATGATATTAACAAGCTTCAAAAAAGGCGTGGGAAGAAGTATACACTTTTAATTCTGACAGCCCTAATACACATTTTATTTGATAAATGTAGGCTTTATTTTTATTTATTTTTACAATGATCTGGCGACCCCCTGAAATGATCATGGGACCTCCATGGGGGTCCCGACCCCCAGTTTGAGAACCACGGAACTAGACTGTAAAAAAAACGGTGTCGATACGAATAAAAACGTAAACAGGAAAATATCAATAGTATGGAGAGTTTTTCCAGGACGGGGGGACATTTGTGGGCACAAAATGTACGTGTTGATTACAGAAACTCAAATTTAGTTTCTTCTGTTTTCTGAATTAAGGCCTCATAACTTTATCAGCTGCACCTTCAGCTCCAGCCGCGGCCGTGCTGTTGCCATAGCAGTACAGGACTTTATCTTGCAGTGAAAAATGAGGGCAGAGAAAGTAAAAAAAAAACATGACAAAAAACACCACAAGGGTTCAGAGGGTTAATAACGTGTTCTTATTACAGTTGCCTGGTGATGAACAATCACTGTCATGGATGCTGCAGCAGTTTACATCCGGACTGTACCTTTAAACCAGGATCTCGTCTACACGGCTGACGACGGCCGGAGAAGAGCAACAACACCACCGGTCCCGTGTTAGCAGTCAGCAGACGGGCTAATCACCTGATTTTACTTACTGCGCCGTATGTCAGCTTCGTGATTCAGTGAATTACACGATGAGCGGATCCGTTTTACCTCCTTCCCTTTAAAGCGGTCAGCATTAGGCGCTATCAATAGCCGTTAATCTCGCTCCTGATGGTATAACATCCCAGCAGAAGCACAACATTCATTCCTCCCCTCACTTCAGTTTTGTCGACGAAACCCTTCCGCTGATCTGCCATCAGCCCCTCCGCCTCGGTTTGATTCAAGTCTGTCGATTTTAATCCTTCACTTTGGAACGAGCCGCGCAGATCTCATGTCCTTCATTGTGCCGCTGTGCAATCGCAAAACAAGCCCGGGTGTCAGTGGGAGATGAACAATGCCTTTCAGAACTTTTGAGAGTCTGCGGTATTCACCCAGCAGCGCCAACAACACAACGAGCCTCAAGTACACGGTGACAAAAGAAGAACAACAAACAGCGCTAATGTTTTCTGTGTTGTTTTCCGCCTCTTATGCCGAATAACACCGTCAGAGGTAAAAGTAAACAAAGATAAACCAGATTGCTGGCTCTTGGTGCAGCGTCACGTCAAACCGAAACCTTCAAGGCAGTCAAGGAAGCAGTTTTAATGAGGATCCTGTGACCTGTTTTAAACATCTAAAATTATTTACGACTCCCTAAACCGAGCGTGCAGGTGTGTGCGTCCTGATCCCCAGTCTGTAGGAATCGTGGAGAAATCCCACTGAGAACATATCGACTCCAGAACAGAGGAAAGTCAACATAGGAACTTCTCTCCCCCCCGCTACGCCTGCAGCTGGCAGCCGAGTCTAAGTGCATATATATGTGTCAGAGTGTTACACAAACTCTGTGTTTATGCAACTATTCTTCAAACTTGTTTCAATGGGAAAAAAACAAAAACAAAAAGAAAAGCAACTACCTGAACTGGGTTGGATAAGCCACCACAGAGAGACGTTCAGACTAACTTAAAACTTCTAATAAAAGTAACAAGAAGTCGTCCAAAAAAGACGATATACAAGTTGTATGAGTTGAAAACAACTTTCTGAGCTGATGCCCTTATCAGCATTATTGTCAGCAGGGATTTCTGTGCTATGTCGACCCATCCATAGACCCTGAGCTCCTCCTCATGTGCACTTTGAGCCTCTCCAGACGTCGTACAACTTCTGCTGTTCTTGTCAAATAAATGCAAACATGCGTAGCTCCTTTCAGCATTTTCCCAAACACTGATATTGTTTTTCTTTTCCTCTTGGGAGAACGCTGTTACGCAAACGCTCTGCATGTAAGTTTAGTGGAGCTCAAGTAGTTTTAGTTATTTGCGAATTTATCAATTCCAACAGCGTATTTGTGTAACAGAACATGTCCCGTGTGGTGTTAATCAGGCTGCGGTAATGAGGATGTTTTTGTGATGAGCATAAGCAAACATTGTTTTTGTGACAAACAAAATAAAATAATTTTAACACCGTAAGTGTCAGCGTTAAGGAGAAATTATGTGCAGCACAGATGCAAACAATATACAGAAGGGCTGCACATTTTTAAATTTTCTTTACCAACAGTCGATCAGGCTATCAATCATCCTTTAATCTATAAAACTAAGTTGGCACACTGAATATTTTACTGTTATGCTGATAAATCAGTTTTTTTTAACCACAGACAGTAGTTCAGTCAGATACAGAAACATGTCCGGGTAAATTTTGACTCATTCTCAATAAGTGAGCTGGCTAGAAGCCATAATGGTGGCTAGATAAACCCCCACAGCTCTCGCTGCTTGCCAACATGATATCGCTTGTAGTCCGAGCAACTGCCTCCTCACAGCGATATTAAATTAGTATAAAACAAAGCAACGAGCTGCAGCCTTCAATTGTGACTGAAACTCCACTTGGTGGTGCAACTAGGTACTACACCTCATGTCAAAAACAATCTTAGATCAGTTAAAGCATTAATGGAAATTTTTCAATTAATGATTAATGATGGGCTGCAAGGTGGCTCAGTGGTTAGCATCGTTGCCTCGCAGCTAGAAGGTCGTTGGTTCGAATCACCAATTAACCTCAGCATGTTTTTGGACTGTGGGAGGAAGCCGGAGAACCCGGAGAGAACCCACGCTGCACGGGGAGAACATGGAGACTCCACATAGAAAGATCCTGGGTGTCCTTACCAGGACACGAACCGGCGACTTTCTTGCTGTGAGGCAACGATGCTAACCACCGAGCCACCTGGCAGCACATGATTAATCATTAATTGAAAAATTTCTGTTGATAATTGAACTGATCTAAGATTGTTTTTAAAAAGAGGTGTAGTATCTGGTTGCGCCACTAAGTGGAGTTTCAGTCACGATTGGAGACTGGCCCCCCATGACCCTAGTGAGGATTAAGACATGTATAGATAATGCATGGATGGATATCAAAAACAAATCTGAACAGCGAGTGGTGCTGCATGCTTTGCTCTGTTGCAGTCCCGTATTTTCCTTGTGAATCTTAAAACTGGGGAATCAACACCTCAGCATGCGTAGGAAGCAGAAAATCTAAACTTGAGAGAAAACAAACTTTCTTTTCATCACAAAAACAATGTTTTGACCCCAAAAAATGTGTTTTGTGCTTTGTTTTTTTCACACCATCACAGACTGAGGACCTAAAGTGACTCACACCCCTTTGTGCGACTGCCCATTATAACGCTGCATAATGCTGCTTTAATAAATCATTCATGCCTTAGCCATAAGGTATATATGCAGCTCTTTCCAGCTCCCCCTTCATCACAGACATTCATCTACACCTACATGACAGGAACGGACCTCAGCACGAAAGCACTGGGAAAAGAGGCTATTTGGGTCCAGCTGTGCTTTCGGTAAGAGATGCGCAGTGGAGTCATTTGTTCTTCGTCTGAAGTTGCTGTCATATGTGGAATTTATACGCAACCTGGGTTTGTGTGTGTGTGTGTGTGTCCCTTGCCGGCCTTAAAAACTTTAGACTTCTCTTTGTCATACTGTGATGAGCACAGAGGTGTGTAGCTTCGCCTGCAGTCACGGCGTGCTGAGGCTGCTGAGGACTTATAACTTCCAGCTGCCATGTTGAGAAAATCTTGGGAATAACGCAGTAATAACTTAGCGGAAACGTTTTCAGCCAATACGATGCTGCTGTTGAGCAACTACTCAAGGACTGGAACATTTCGTACACTTACATGATTCTAAAAATGCATAAAATGTTCACAGTGCTGCTGTTATTTATACTGATTTGACGTTATATCTACCAGCAACCGTCTCTCACATGCAAATTAATGTTTCTATCTGTGCTTTCAAAAATGTGCCAAGTGAGTTGTAGAGATGGAGCGATATCAAATAAAACAAGTTCCACTGGAAACAAAACTCAGCAGATCAGACAATCAATAGCTTGTTTTACAGGAGAAAATGAACGCGATCAATAAAGTGACCACGAACAGTCCCAACATCCATCACAGTTTGCAGACCGACTTCCTGCTTTAGCTTTGTTGTGCAACGAGGGTCGGTTCTGAATCCAAATACATTAAGTCTGACGCCGTCGTCCGAAGAAAAACGCTTCGGCGAACGTCGACATATGTCGACATATGTCGACATATGTTTATGCTCAAGTGAGAAATCTTTCCAGCAGCAGAAAGAGTTACGACTCTTGTCTGTAGGGAGCAAAGGAACAAACAATAAAACTTGCTACCGAAGGCCGTCTCCTACGAGCTGCTCAGCAACCGTGACCGACATATGCTCCTCTAACCTCTACTAAGGTATTGTGTTTATTCCTAAATCTAAGCAAATCCGAGGCATCGTGGTGTCGAACGTGTCAGAAGTTTTGCATTTGCAGCCATGAGTGCTCAAGGTTCTGGACGAGTAAATGAGGTCAGCAGGGTTGTCAGATCAATATAGACTTAAACACTGATAAAAAAAAAAAAAAGCACTGACAGGTGAAGTGAGTAACATCGATTATATCATTACAATGGCACCTGTCCAGAGGTGGGATGCATTATGCAGCAAGTGAACCGTCAATGTGAAGCAGGAAACATTAGGAAGTGTCAGGATCCAAGAGGTTTTAACAAGGACCTAACTGTAATTCATTTCTAATAAATAATAAATAATTCGTGATTTTCCTCTGTGGGGTTCAATAAAGTGTTATCTCATGGCTGGACGCTGGATGAAAGAGCTCCAGAACGACACCAATGGAGTGAAGGCTGGCCCGTGTGGTCTGGTCGCACATAACAGCTACTTTAGCACAAGTTGCTAAACATCTTATTGCTGACTGTGATAGAACGGTGTCAGAACACACATTGATTTACAGATTGTTATTTATGGTACCATCTGATTCCTGTCCACCACCAAAAGAGCCTACAGTGGGCATCAGAACTGGACCTTGGAGTAATGGAAGAAGGTGACTTACATCTATATCAGGTTCAAAGTCCTCATGTATCCAGTGGAGACATGGGAGCAAGATGCATTATGGGAAGAAGGCAGAGGCAGTGTAATGCTCTTGTTTACGAATGGTTTGAGGAACATGACCAAGAGTTGATGGTGGTAACTTCAAATGCCTCAAATCTCAGTCCAGTCAGTCACCTGTGGGACGTGCTGGATGAGCGGATCTGATCCACGAGGGCAACTTCCAGGACTTACAGAATCTGCTGCTAACGTCTTAGTGGCTGATACCTTCAGACATGACGCCTTCAGAGGTCTTGTGGTGGGGAGCAACTTTTCCATCCATGTCACTCTGCAGAACCTCTGTGCACCAGGCTCTAAGACCAGGAAGACTCCCTACCCAACCAAGAATCCCTTCACCCGGATCTTCCTGCTGGTATCCAGCCCCATCTACACCTATGAGCTGGGCCCCTGGCTCGGCTTCACCCTGATGACCCAGTGTCTGCCGGTTCTTCACCTTGGTGGGCTTCATCCAGATGACTGTTTGGGCCAAGTAGCACCGCAGCTACCTGAACGACGACTACCCTCCCCTCTGCTCGGCCATCATCCTGTAGAGGACCAGTCGGCCGCTTCCTTGTCCAGTCAGCTCCCCTCCTCTCCAGTGCTAGCAGAGAGGGTCCTTCCTCCCAAGATCTTCGTAGACTGCAAGACTCCGAGCTTGTCGCTGCTTTTTTTCCTCACAAGCCAATTGGTTCATGTGTCAACAGGTCGGTGTTTTTTTGGGGGACCTACACGATACTAGGCAGATGGTTGCAATAGGGCTGATCAGTGTAGATGTTGTTCTGGTGAGTCATTACAAACAGCGCCTTTGGATTTCATTAAAGTCCTGACATTTGTTTCAGCACTTACTTTGATATACTACCATATCATCAAAAGCTGTAAATAGCTAGAATTACCCTCTGAGGCATCCACAACTTACATCTTGAACTAAATTAGCTGTAGGTGACAGAAATAACATACATTTATCTAAGTGCAGTATGAGCGAGTTGAATCAGTTCATGTGAAAAAGAAAAAAAAAAGAAAAGGAAATATCTTCTGGAGCTGAAAATCCCTGGATCTACAGATTTTTAAGGGTTTGGGGCCTCTTCTGCCCTTTTATTGTATTTTCTTTATTAAAATTCCCATTTCATACAGTTTCTCGCCGCTGCTCAAAACAGAGCATTTTCTGAAACCTAATATTGGCAGCAGGGCCTCGAGTGAAAAAACAAACCTGATGGCACAGCCTACACTGGACGGGAGAGAAAGAGAGAGAGAGAAACAAGCTAAGAGTGAGAGGGAGAGATGGAGTAAATCTCATCTGGAGGGAGACAGATTCATTGGTGTGGTTAAGGAGGATATGGCGGCTGAAACCTGACCTCCTGGCCAGTGCTGATGCGGCTTACGGGGCCCCTAATCCCAGGATGAGGTGTGCTGTAGCTCTAGTCTCTAAAAAGGATCGAGGGATGTAGCTGGCCCGTGAGCTTAAGCAAAACGGGTCCTATCCATTTTCTACCTTCTTTTCCTATTTCTCTGTCCTCCTGCTTCGGGAGAGGGAAAAAAAAAAAAAAACGTGGCCACCATTTCTGGCTCCCGGCCAATCAGCTGGATCCAATTTATGACTAAACGATGTTGAGAGCTTCTCCAGGCCCTTGCAACGAGGGGTTAGCATGCTATGGGGGTATATGCATTCCCCGGGGGAGCTGGGAAGTAATCCGTTCTCTGGCTTGAAGGGGTTAGAGAAAAGGGGGGAGCTACGAGGGGCCAGCATTCCTGACAGCCCCAAAAATAGATCCCAAAGCTGGAGAGCGAGTACATTAGCCGAGGCTAGAACACGGTCTGACAAAACCAAACTCTGCAGACAAAGAGGGACGCTTCAAGTCTCAGCTGTGCTGTGTTCCAGGGGAAATGTTTTTCATTGTACTGTTTAAGGAATTTGCCGAAGATAATGACCTACGGTGATTACGTTTGTGGGCCGATAAGGTGATTGTTTTTATGCACATTCTCACTTTGTACATGAAAAACCTTTAGTTGAAATGCCCAACATGGAAAACAACTGAACAGAAACACACAAGACCCTCTTCAGTCACTGAATAAACCCTAAAACCATATATATATCATATATACCATATACATCTGTACTGTTGTTTCTACTACAATAGGAGGCTCTGTGAAGTTCCCCCTCTCTCTCCTCAACTGCCCCTTTCTAGGAAACACAGTTCCTCATATGGTGGTGGGGGATTTAACCCTCTGAACTCCACATGGGCTTAAAAGGAAAAAAAAATCAATCACTTCTCAGAGCAAGAAATTTAAAAAAACAGGAAGATTCAACTTTCCAACGGTCTTTGAACTAACCAACTTTAAGCTTTGTCAGGAGAAACAACCACATTTAAGCTTAAAACTGGGATATTTTATGTTTATTTTAAGTCACTTTACTCCATACGTCTAATTTAAAATTTGCAAAATAAACAAACAAACAAAACGTTGGCTCTAAGCCTGTGTGAAAAAATAAAATTAAAAATTCTGCGCTCATCAGCACGACCAAGTTCAACAAAAGTTAAGGACTGCAGGACGTGTTCACACAGAGCAGACGTCAGACAAGAATGAAAGCAAATTAAAAAGTGTAAGCAGTAAAGTATTGACGGTACGTGGAGCCTCCACGTTTCCCAGTATTGGAAACAAATCAAAAAATCTTTGTAAAATGAATAATCAAAGAAAAGTTTAATTTTTTAAATAATAATTTGTCACATTATATCTTTGCTGCACTGAACAAAAGTCGTCCTACTGAGTCCACAGTGAAGAAAAATGTGACAGGAGGAAAAAAAACACTAAAACACCCAGAAGCTACTTGGAGTTGAGAGGGTTAAAGAAATGTCATCGTTCCTTCCTTTTCTCCTGCAAAAGAAGAAACTGATTTCTTGGCCAACCATGACTTAATCAAATCAGCTTTTTTACACAGGAGCAAGAAGGACTACAAACAGAAAACGACTGCTGTCACAACAGAATAACTAGAATACAGAGACACTGATATTTCCTTTTATCCTAAATAATTCCATCTTAAGTCTGACTAACACTAAACGAACACTAAAGTAAGAGCATAATGTTCACCAGCGAGCGATCTGACAGTAAGAAACAACGGTGTCACAATAAGGTTGGTGGTCGAGGAGAAATCTGATTACTGACTTGCTGCGCACACACACACACACACACACACACACACACACGCACACACACACACATACACACACACGTAAATATGTTTTTTGATTTCCTGTGTAACCTCATTTGTCTGAATAACCATGTTTTTTTTGTACCCGCTTGTAAACAACTTAATGGTATAAATCCAATAAAACAAGCAGAAAATACATTTAATAAAACAGAGTTGGAGGCATATATGCTCGCCATTTCAATAACATCTGCACACCAGAAACGCTCCTTATTCCAGCTGTATAAAAACATGGGGTCACGTAAACTCAGACCTGAAGGTCAGGCAGGAATCCCAAGACCATCAGCCTATAAAAATGTTCTTTTTTTCTTATGTATAAGCCACACTGCGCTCTCCTGCTGCTTTGTTTAATCTTGTGCTCTCTTACCTGCCAATACCACAAATAACTTCAGAGTGCTTTTTGGGGGTAGAGTGAGCCAACCCAACTGCAGGAATCAAGCAGATAATAGCATAACATCTGTTCTCCGGTACCCGGCTTTTGTCCAAAAATCCTATAACAGCATTGCGAGTGGACACATTTCTTAAATTGGTAGCTGCAAAGGAAACTGCTTGAGATGCCTGGCAATGTGAGTGCCATTTTCTTCATGGCACACACGGAGGAAACCTACAATCTGAGCGGTGTTCCCGGGCTGGAACACCGTTTTTGGGACTTTTAAAGCACTTTCCAGAGATTTTTTTTTTTTTTTTACAAACTACATTTCCTTACAAGTCTACAACTGGCCTTTCAAAATCCAGTATTTCATGGGGGTTTTGTCCCCAGCTGAATCCTCATTTCCTTGAAATTGGACAAAACTAGCATCAGCATGAGAACTGCACTGTTGAAGGCGTACTTACATTATGTATTGAAAAAAATCTATGAATCTATTGATCACTTAAGCTATACAGTTCTCCAAGTTCTTGATAATTGGTCCTTACTGCAGAATTATTTAATGAACAAAGACAGAAATTGGAGGAAATCTATGCGTCTGTTAATGTAGAACAGGGGTCAGCAACCTTCAGAGCCATTTGGACCCGTTTCCCACGGAAAAGAAAACACCAGGAGCCACAAAACCTTTTTGACATGTAAAATAAAGATAACACTTTTATGCTATGTATAAAAAAAACTATAGTGTGCTGCATTTATAAAATCAATGAACTGCTACAGAGAAAACTTAATTTTATTTCTGCAACAAAAAACATCTTGACCTTGGGGAAAAAAAAAAAAGACGCTGGGTTGAAGGTTATTTTGAATTAAAATACTCAGTGTCTATTTGAGTCCTCCATGTATTTATGAAATAAAAAGCCAAACTTAAATTATCAATTAAATTAGTGAAGTAAAGATGCCGTCTGGCTGTCCTGCTGCCTGCAGCTGGGACTGCTGACCAGCCTGCTGACCGCCTGTGGGACAGGAGGAGCTCACGGCAGCATGTTGAGGACAGTAGCTGCAGAACGAGTCTCCAAAACACCAGAAAAATCTCCAATAACACCAGATAGAGTCACTAGATTTGTCGCTAGTAGCTTTTGACAAAAAAAAAGGTGCCAAGAGGATTTGGAAAGTCGCCAGATTTAGCGAGAAAGTCACCAAATCTGCAGGTGTGACGCATATTTTGAGCGACAAAATACTTAAACGTTTTATTTTAATGTCAAAAGTTCACAAAAATCCTCAAATTTAGTATTAAATTTCAAAAACTAACCAACTAAAATAAAATATATTAAAATACTCGTTATTTATTTTCCAAAGCCACAAGGAGCCGCAGCAGAGGTAGCCGACCCCTGATCTAGAAGCGACTGATATTCAAAAGTTTTGAAGACTACAGTTTTTAATGTTGATGGTCCTCAGCACCCACAGAAGGTACAATTAGCTGCAGGACGGGGGGGATACGAGCCCCTCTTAGTCGGTGGTAATGTTTTACTCTCCAAGGTCACTCACTTCTTGCAGTTGCTGTACTCGGAGCAGCGGCTGAGCGGCACGCGGATCACGCAGCTGGAGAACGCCACGAACAGCGAGTGATGATCCCGGTCCAACTCCAGACCCAGCACCCTCCGGTCCTCCCCTCGCACGTTGCATCTAGGAACACAGGAGGGGAAAAAAAAACCACACCAACTGTCAGGATCAGACATTTTCGATTTCTCTTCATTTTTAAATCAGCGCCGCAGACGGCTGGCACAGTCTGAAAATTATACAGAAAGCCGGCTGCGAATCAAACTCCATGCAGATAGACTTTTCAAGCTGTGCAGTCAGAAAACAAAAGAAGACACAGAAAAGAAAGCATCCCCTCTAGCTGTACAGGGTGATGCAAAGTGGTACAATAGACCAAAGAGTGGGTGGGCAGGACAGATCAAGGCAGAACAAGAAGAGGAGGAGAAGAAGCAAAGAGTGGAGAGCAGGAGAGAACAGAGAGATACTAAGTAAAGAATACATAATGGATAAATACGAGGAGGAAAGGAAAAGACGGGAGACGATTACTGAAAAACATGCAGCGGAGAAGCAACACAGAAGACAGACTTGTTGGGGTTGTAGACGTCGATGTCCTCCAGGAGCTGGGTGTTGAAGGACGCGTTGGCTCCCTCGGTGCTGGCCAGGATCTTCAGCACATGACCGTTGTCTGAGCCCAGGAACACCACGGTGTAGTTCTTGTACGGCCCCGCTGACGTGTCCACCGCGATCTGGGTCAACTTAAACCTAGATCAGAACCAAGAAAACATTATATTAGACACGATGGTCCAAGCATTGACAAGGAAGAGCTGCGTGATCAACAGGCACACTGACTAAAATCCAGAGTGAAGATTATCTAAACTGAAGCTGTCATGTCACTTACTGCCTGGTTAGCGCCTTAACGTTGTTGTTTTGCTTCGTGAAAGCCGATTTTTGGTGGAAAACAAAACAAACAGTGGGTGAGCTCATTGTATTAATCATCAGTGTGCAATCAGTCACTTCATCTGCCAACCCACCGTTCCCTTCCTCCATCGCCTACTGTACATCCTTTAATACCTTCATCCTATTAATTCATCTACTAATCATCCATCCACCCACAGCCATTCAATCGATGCATCCTTCTTCCTGTTGTTGTTTAGCCACTTTTCTCGGCACATTGCTGTCTCTTTGAAAGCCCCGGCTTTCTATTTTCTGTTTGTATTTATGAGGAAGTCCAGTCAACTGCTGCTTTGTTTGAAGCAACACTCTGATTCATATTCATCCAGCTCCACAAGGTTACACCTGGGAGGTGCCCAGTATCACCACAGCCGTCTACTGCTGGCTCCACTGGAGCAGTTGAGGATTAAAAGCTGTGCTGAAGGGCACCTTGAGTCCAGCGGTTGTTGAGAGACGGATAAGCTTTACTCGTTCATTTTCTCTGTCTGCGTTTCCCCTCTCTGGCCCGGGGATTTGAACAAATGCTCTTCCTCTAATAATTCTTTTGGCTTCACAGTCCTTCCTTTCTTCTATTAAGGACACCAGCAGCAGCTCTTGTGCCCTCCCTTCTCCCTCAGAACCTCCCAGATGGTCCCACACAGGCTGGTGTGTTTGCCCACATGGACAAGACTGGCACGTCCCCGCAATGACTCGGCAGCACTGCGAGATGCGCTTCTGCTTGGATTTAATTTTTGCG
This sequence comes from Stegastes partitus, assembly GCF_000690725.1. Taxonomy (NCBI): domain Eukaryota; kingdom Metazoa; phylum Chordata; class Actinopteri; family Pomacentridae; genus Stegastes; species Stegastes partitus. The sequence continues at coordinate 373,679 of NW_007578165.1, read as the reverse complement.
GCGTCTCTCGGGGGAGAGGCGAGGCAGATGTGATGTTTTTGGCGCCAGATGCGAAGTGGTGCATGTTTCCCCAGTGTGGAGCCACTGCAGCGTCTGGCTGGCTGCCAGTCTGCCTCTGTGTGCTGCTGTATACTACGCGCCTCTACCTGTTTATGTGTATGTGAGGGCTGAATCCGGGATGCTGCTGCCGCGTACATCCATGTCTGAGGTTTATGTTGCACTGCCTGAAAAACACTTGTGACACTTATCGCCGATTCAACATTCACCCTATCATCATCTGATATCAGCGGATTCTCAAATGTCACAACACGCACACTCCCACACGGAGAGAGAGGCTTTCGATGTGCGCTGCAGCGGAGCATCCGCAGGTCAGCGCTCACGGAAGATCCTCTCCCCGCGCGCCGCGTCTTTGATGTGGGCCGAGATCGACCGTTGAAAAAAATCCGATGGGTTTTAATGAGGGACAAGGTTGTGCGTTCCACCTGAGCTCTCTCATCGATACCAGCTGCGAGTGTGAAACGCTGCTCGTGCTCCGTGTTGCTATAGGAAATATGAAATGCATACTCCGGCATTTCCTCTTAAAAGTCTGTTTATAACAAACCGCCAGGCTCCGAATCACAACACACCATTCATGTTTGTAGAACAGCTCCATGTACCTTGTCTTAGAATTACAAAATGCTGCGGTTTAACTCTGAAATAGATGCAGAAACAAACGTTATGGCGAAGATGACTCAAGGAAATTATGATGCAGTTATTTTGATCTCTTTCTGGTTAAAATATTTTCTTTTTCTCACTTCTTCAAAATGAGGATGTTTTCTCAGATTTATGTTGTTGTAAAGTAAACATTGTGGGGTTTTCGGCTACGATTTTTGAGGAGCTTATGTTTGACTTTAGGGAACTATGGAGGCATGTTTCCCACAACTGTCAAAAGTTTAAAAGATCAAATGATGAAATATTTAAGAAACCTGATTAACTTAAAGCAGCAGTCTCCAACCTTTTCTGCACCACGGATCGGGTTCAAGCAAACTAATTTTCTACGGACCGTTCATTACGCACATAACATAATAAAAATTTGTAATAATAATAATAATAATTTAATCTAATTTAATTTAATTTAATTTAATTTAATTTAATACTTTTTTCTATTAAAAAAGAATGAATCAAACTACTTTTTATTGCTAAATAAGTTTTGACTTTTTCGTCCGTCTCAGCATCTCATCCTCTTTTCTAAGAAGCTCTCCAGAAAAGTTCGTTTATTCATTTTGGCAGCGGTTAGAATAGATTTATCGACCAGGCAAAAGTCAAAAGCAGGAAACAAGCAAAGCCGGAAGTTACGGGAGGACGAGCTAGTCGTTTTTCAAAATAAAACACCTTGCAGACTCTGCCGGAAACAAAATAAACCGATAAAACATTTTTATTCTTTCTGTGCGGCCCGGTACCGGTCCGCGTGCCAGTGGTTGGGTTAACCATTGGGTTGAAGGCCTACATATTTAAAGGGCCAGCATGTAGGAGAAGCTACAGCGGCTGTCCCTTCTATGTAAAAATGCAAAAGGCCCGAACTAGAGCCATTTGTCCATTCTGGGCTACTGTAGAAACACAACAAGCTCTGTGGAAGAGGACTTACTTCCTACGTCGACACGTCTAAGCACAACAAAAGCACAATGACTTGAAGTCACAGGTGATTATATACTAATTAAAACATCATTTTGAATATAATGCCTCTTTAAAAACACACATAATGGGCACGAGATAATGCAACGCGCTCATTAATTAGCTGTCTGTGGTAAAGAAAGAAAAAGAGAATCATAAGCCGTCAAGGGGTTGTTTTCCTTGACCCACAATCCTACATCTAACTCACAATGAAACACGATATCATCGTACGAGATTACAATGATTAGCTTTAAAATGCTACAACAAAAAAAGCCAGCACCAGTGAATGTTTGCTATTTACGCCATTAACAGACTCTCTACAGCGAGCATTAACGATCTGCTGATTATTTCAGCACCACAGGACACGCGGCTGAGTCAGTCTTCAATAACAGACACACTCAGCTCGGTGATATGAGTCTGTGTGGATGCTGAGAGCTGCTGTTGGCCTCTTCTCGGTGGAATCTTTCAGAGTGTACATACGGTGCCTGCAGGTTAAGAAGTAACGGCTGAGAAAGTGTTGATAAAGTGAGTGAACTACGGTGTGGACTTCTCAGCCGAAAGCTTTTTGATGCTGCTGCTCCTGTCAAAAGCCCGTCGCGCTGCACGAGACGGAATGCACTCCGTCGCTTGTTCGTCCGCCCTGGAATGGAAACGGACCTACCTGCTGGTGGTGCGGGTGAAGTAGGGTCTGTCGTTGACCGAGGGCACGGATTCGTCCATCAGCGGGTACGACTTGATGAAAGTCAGGGTGTCGTCGGGGAAGGTGGTGGAGGACTTGTACGCGGCCGCCGGGCCCTCGCCGGCGCAGCAGCCCGGCCTGTACGGAGAAGGAAAGAACAGCAGGAGTGAATCCGCTTCCATAGACACAGATGTAAAAACACCGGCAGCTGTTTGTTTTCGGGGACGAGCAGGAGGGAGAATCAGGTGTCTTGTGTGACTGCTTGTTTTGTTTTTTCTTTCTTTCTTTCTTGCTCCGTGATGTCTGCACAGAACAATAACAGCAGCAGCTGCAAAAACTCTATTGTCAGAGGCAGAAAAACAAGTTCTTGGAAAGTGACAGTTTGCTTTTTTAGAAATGCGTCTCTCACCTCGGTTTGGGGACTTGCTCCTCTGGAACGGGCGTCCAAGCCGACTCGCTGTTCCTCTGCTCTTTGAATTTGCCACTGAAGGCCTTCTCTATGTCGTCCATGTAGAAAGCGCAGACCGCCGAGCCGGTGATGCTGTTGAAGGGGCCACAAAGGGAGAGGACATTACAAAGAGCCGGATGAAGGGCTGGAGTTCACCACCTTGTCCGATCACGGCACAACATAAGGACGTCTTGTCACGGCACACAAAAATGACTTTATTCCCTCGTTTTCTTCTTCTTTTTTCCTTCCCATTGCCTGTATTTAGTATTTATAGTATATATTTCAAATGTAGTCGCATTTCGTTACCTTGCAATGTGGACATATTGTAAGTTAAAAAAAAAAAACGTCTCATTTAGTTGTTTTTCCGTTTCTTTGTAATTAACAGCATCTATTTATTGTTGTCTTGTTGCACCGACCCACCAGAACAGATTCCTCGTATTGTGTGAACTATATCTGGCAATAAACCTGTTTCTGATTCTCTTACTGCAAATTCAGATTAAAAGCAGAGTTTTAACCGTGATACATGACACACCTGCAGTCATTCCAGGAAAACATTCACTGTCATTTTGACATGTACAGCCGTCATGGAAAACAGTGACTTCAGCCTCCCTGTCATTTCCCTGACAGCTCAAACAGTAGATCATCGCTAGCGTAGCTCAGTGGAACTTCACTATCACACTTCTACTGTTGCTAGAGTGGATTTTAATTGGAAAAAGGGGACATAACTTTGCTGCAAATAACTTTCTAGACTGGATTTAGAATCAGCTGATGGTGTAACGACTGCACATATCATTTATTTATTTAAAAATCATCTCTGTGTATCAAACTTACACATTATCAGGCCTTCAAATGCAGCTCAAGCACACCAGCTCCCACATGACTCTGCTCAATCATTGTACTCTGTGCTACACAAAGCTGTAATTCTGGCGTGAACCCCAAACAGACCTACGTGGTTGTTTCGACTTGTTACACATGAACTCCTGGCCGTCTGAATCTGCGGTACTGAGACTTTCGTTGGTACACGAGCAGGTTTAAGGTGGAAATGCTCAACTGCAGAGCCGACCACTTATTCTGCTTAAGATGCGCCTATAAAGCACCATATGGACACGTTGACGAGGTAAAAAAACCTGATTTCCATAATAGGGGGGTCTTCAATTTTAAATTACAAGTCAGCCGTGCAGATGGCGACAACATCAAGAGGAAGCATGATGCTGTCTGGAGACTCATCACTTAAAAAAAAAGGTATTGTGAGACAGACAACAACACGACTCCCGACCTGTTCGCCTGCGTGGTGAAGACTCCGAGCACCGCCGGCCGGTGGTTGATCTGCAGCACGTTGGTCAGCGACTGCAGGACGTCGAAGTAGAAGAAGGAATCGCCGGGCACGGAGCAGTTCAGCCGGGCTTTGAGGAACGACGTCCAGTAGCGCTCCAGCACCCTCGGGGAGCCTCCGTTGTCATTCTTACAGACACGTGCGACTCTGGAGAAAACCACCTGAGGGGACAGCAGAGTAAATCCCTCACAGGTGACAACTTGACGTGTAAATCAACGCACTCCGGCAGAGCCAGCACTGAATACCGAGCAGCGTTCAGGAATGTGGTTTGCATGTTAACCGATGGCGGCTGTTAGACTTCATTCCACTCAGACACAAAAAAAAATGTTGACGCCACAAACCACGAGTCTGCCGAGTGTCTGGTCTCAAACGGGTTCCTCACCTTGCCAAGAGTGGTGTACTCCACCGCGATCTCGCTGAAGAAAAAGTACACGTAGTTCCCGTACTCAATGGCGTGGAGGAAATGGGGCTCTGTAAGGGCACGAGATGGAAAAAAAGAAGCGTAAACGTGCTGGAAGTGATGCCTTATTTGTAATGTGACAGTCTATCAAGAGCGGGCCGGGAGAGGAGCCGCTCAACACAGAAGCTCGATTTGGAAAATGGGTCAGAGAGAAATGTTTTAAAACGGCAAATCTTAAAGAAAAGATAAACAAGGGCAGGCAGCTATTGTATTCAAACAGCAGAGATGTTCAGTAGTGACAAAAAATACCAGGACAACTACGCTCAGGTTAGAAACACAAGAACTAATAGGGCTGGGTTTTCTACAATCTGAATACAGCACCGGATTTATTTAGTCATTGTACAGTCGTGACTCGATGATCCGACGCTAAATGTAAAACCTTCTTTTATGTCGGATCGTTAGGCTGTCGGATTGTCAAGACGGAGGTCGAGATACAAGGAGGGCTTGATGCTGGAAGGCTCATTAGTTGTTGATATTTATTGTTATAATAACTCGTGTATTGTTAGAACACTACGCATCGCTGGATTTCACGCCAACTTGATCAGTGCGATTGTGCACGTTCTGGCCACTTCCACCCCGTCGGAGCGCAACCCCGGTGTGAAAGTAGCCGGAACGCACAAGCGGTACTTGGCTGCTGATGCTAGTTTAGTTAGCGCTCACACTTCTGTTTCCACCATCGGTGGCGGCGGGGGAGTGGCAGATACGCTCCACCGTTACCATCCATGTTTACTTCCATAAACACGCTCACTGCGTGTGACGTCGTCGTGTCCTCTTCTGCGCATGCGGGACACTTTTGGGTCGTATGAAGTTCACACAGCAGATCACATACAAGTCGCATTGAACTGGAAACGTGAAGGAACTCACAAAGAAATCCTCATTGAGCATCAAGTCCTGCAGTGTGAACGTAGCCAATCTGTGGGATTGTTCAGTCAGATAATACGCCGTCATCCTGATTGGTGACGTTTTTCCTAAAAACCTGTCGGATAGCGAGGTTTTGGATTGTTAAGGGTCGGATTATCGAGTCACGACTGTATTTGAATTCTTTGAGTGTATTTTGGTTCATTTGTAAGTAACTTTATTAGAAAAAATGTAAAATACCAAACGACATAGATTCAGTTGAGACCAGAACCATGAGAGCAATAAGTCTGAAATTCTAAAAAACATTTAAAATGTAGATTTATTCACATCGAGCTAAAACTCATACATTTTAATAAAAGCATCCTGCAGTGAATCTTTGTTTTTTTGTTTCAGTGTTGATTCAACTTTATGTTCACGAATTAAAATAGGGTGGTCAAAATAATAGAAACACCGGTCACTCATCGATTATTGAATAATCAGCTCCCTCCCTTTACTTCAACCAAAGCTGCCATGAAGCTAAGATTTATCGACCGAGTTATTTTTTTAGCGACTGTTTGGCAACTGAGTGTAAATCTCAGGTTTGGCCTTCTTTGACATTTCTTTCTTTTCACGAGCCCTTTGCTCAAAACAACCTCCTTCCTCAGAACTACTAACGCCGAGCTTAATTTATCATTTTAAAAAAGTACAGCTCAAACAATTAATCAACAGAGAATTAATCAGCGGCAATTATGATAATGACGGCAAAACATTTCCATTACCGGAGGGCTGATGCGTTTCTGTTGGAAGCAGCGACTGGAACGCACATAAACACAAACGGGAAGGGGACACGCACAGCGGCAGGAGCTAGACTCCCTTTTTAACGGCGCTACGAGCGTCTGCACACACTTGTCATAAAAGGGAAGCATCTCTTGTATAGTTTTGTTTGATTAATTGAGAAAAATAATCTGATTAAGTGACGAGGGGGAGACGGCAGATCCTGTCAAACGAAAGTGACGCGATCAGATCGTATCGCTTTGGGAATGAAGCCGTCAGATGCACAAACCGGTGTACGTTATGTTATCAAAGTGTTGCTGTCTGAGCAGAGGCATCAGTTTATCAAAAAACACTAAACGTGGAATTACTCGTGGAGTTAATGTTCATAAATTTCAGCTGATGTAATCTCTGTTGGGTAGAAACGGGAAGCCTGCTACCTGCTTAGATTTGATAAGAGGCCGGTTATCCTCGAAGCTCAGTGAATTTTGGGATTTGCAGGCTTAAAATCTCATCTGAAGTGACACCGGCTCTCTGATCCTCAACCCAATATCTGAGAATTTCCACACCTCGGCGCCAACCACCTCACTGTACGCTGATACGCTGTCACACCTCAGCATGTAAACACGATGCTCACCTCGCAGCCATTTGGAGTCGTACTTGACTGTACGTAGCACGGGGCTACTTTCTCCCAGACTCCTGTAAATAACCGCATCGCTCGCCAAGAAGTCGGTCATGGTGGCAGAGTAGAAATCACCACCTGGAAGAAAAAAACAAGTATTTGAGACACATCGTCGGGGATCACAAGTCCCACCGATAACCCACTTCTCTCAAGTGTCTATTTTGGTCACAGGTGACTTTTATTGCTCTTTTAAAAAGGAGGCTAAGGAGAGCAGATGTAGACGAACGTGGCACTTTTAATAACGCTCCGTGTGAACTTTGCATAAATGTCAGTGGAAACCTGGCAGGATTGAGTGCAGGTTTGGCTCTCTCTCTCTCTTCCTTCCTCCCCTGAACTTGACCCCCGATGTGTTCGCACCGTATCAGCTTCCTTCGCTGCTATGATTAGTAAAGAAACTGCAAATCTGACCGCAAACCAGAATCTGCCGAGGGGGAAACTTCAGATTATACCCTTTCCTGATCCTTGCTTACATTCTGGGGCTTCAAGCTCACGCACTTCCCCAGACAAACTGACAACAGCGTGCAGTTTAATATATTCCTGTTTATATTAAACCATCATTCTGTTCGATGACCACATGACACATCCAGCATTTACTCATTTAATTCATTACAAATCATGTGTACTTTACATAACAGCTGCCTGTTCTGCTGTGTTTTGGAAAACGGAAGGAGATTTTTCCACATGAAAGAACCGCATGAAAATGATTAAAACTGACTTTTGAATCGTGCTTCAGCGGCCGCTATGTCTGCATCACATTATCATAATGAGGTAATGTATTTATAGGCGGTTGTGCTGCTTCGTCACAAAACAGCAAATTAACATTCATGAAAAAAAACACAAGTGCAGACTCGATGTTCAGTGATTATACAACTCAGGTCAGCTGATCGGATTTCTGATGGTTTGTATGTGAAGAGATTAATGTTAGAAAATGCTTCAAAAACGCCCCCTTTAGATCAGTGGTTCTGAAACTGGGGGTCCCAGGATGATTCCAGGGGGTCGCCAGATCATTGTAAAATAAATAAATGAATAAATAAATAAAGCCTACATTTATCAAATACATTTACATTAGGGCTGTCAAAATAAAAAGTGTATACTTCTTCCCACTCCTTCTTTGAACTTGTTGATATTATGATTTGATTATACGATATTATCATTATTATTATTCTTTTTTGCTCTTTTTCCAATTCTTTTCTTTTGTTTTTATATTTTTTTCTCTTTCATTTGTTCGAAATAAATTAAATTCATTCAAAAGTAAAGAGATTAATCTGTGGAATTAACATGAATTTTTAACGCATTAATAAACGAACAACAAAGTTATTGCTCATGAGATATTAAGAATTCAAATTGTGGGGTCACGAACACAAACTTATGTTATCTTGGGGGTCATGGTTAAAAAAGTTTGAGATCCGCTGCCTTAGATGGTTGAAAAGATCCTTTTTATTTTGCACACGATGGTCACACTTTTGGTTTAGTGAACTAAGACCACTGCAGTTTCAAAACTGGTCTCGACTCTCTTTAGTGCTCTTTTAAAATTCATCCCAGCATGCAACACTGCTGGTTTTGTCTGATGCATCACTTGAAGATGCTCCACAGGTATACCCACCTCGTTTTAATAAGCAGATATATTCACAGTCAAGTCTTGAGATATTTTTATATCTTGTAGGAGTTAATATCAAGTTGGATCTAAACCAGGGGTCTCGAACTCCGGTCCTCGAGGGCCGCAATCCTGCAAGTTTTAGATGCTTCCTTCTTCCAACACACCTGATTCACATGATCAGGATCGTTATTAGGCTTCTGCAGAGCTTGATGATGAGCTGATCATTTGAATCAGGTGTGTTGGAAGAAGGAAACATCTAAAACTTGCAGGATTGCGGCCCTCGAGGACCGGAGTTCGAGACCCCTGATCTAAACTCTACAATAGAAAATATAATGTTAGGAATCAGTAGTAGTAGGACTTGAACCTGTGAGGTTTCCCTTACAGGACAGACTCTACACCCACCGGCTCACTCTACTCACCTGCAAAAAGGCCGACGTTGGACTGACGGGACTCGAAGGGACACCGGGCCTGACCCACCACCTCCTCCCCTTCCTGCTCCAGTGTGGACATCTGGGTCAGAGAGGACGCAGAGGCAACAAAACAATGCTTTATAAGCCCATATACGGAGCTGTAACGCTAACTCAACAGGAAAGTGGGATATAAAAAAAAAAAAACAATGACATTTGTAAACAGGAAAACAGAGTCGCTGTTTGCACTCGTAAAGCCGCGAAGTGTTCGCTGCTCCGATGGCAAAATCAATGAGCCGCAGAAGTCTTAAATGTCGTGAGAATTGAGCAAAAAGGATGTGCAAAAAAATAATAATCAACCTGTTATAATGAAAAGCAACACATGCACCATAAAGATTGGTTTTATTTGATGTCTGTATGTGGGTCATTTCCATAAAAGATGTGTGTGAAGTCAGAGGTCCTGCTGTCACAAGCAGGGAGGACAGTTTATCTCTCAGCCGCAGATATTAAGCTGCTATTTCCCAACCTGCTGTTAACAAGGTTGTAAACCTCAAATACGACAATAAGTAAAACCCAGCAGCGTGCCTATACGTATGTGTGTGTGTGAGGGACGGAGGTTGAATGCATGCAGAGCGACTGACACACACACACCGACAGTCCATTAACACGTCGGCTCGGCTCGCGTCGCGCTCGTCTGACACGTGTGTTTGTGTAATTGCTGCTCTGTTGTTATTCTGCCGTTTGACTGCTGAACTTGTGGCTTCGCTGCAAACCCTAAATACAAAACTCGTGCGTGTTGAGTGGACGGATCGACTCGACCAAGGGCTGTGATGGTAAATTAAGAGTCTGGGCAAATCTGAGGTCTTCATTTTGGCTATTTCCAGACTCATTTCACGGCCTTCTCGTTTTATCTTTGTCATTAAAATCTTGTGGTTTTTATTTCAAACCCGTCTGGGCTACCAAGGTCTTCCATTATTTGATATGATGATACTTAGATTGGACTTCTATATTATATTATACTTATATATGTATTCTGAAATTATGATGTTTTTACATGTATCCCAGCATCAGATGCTGGCAGTAGGAGATACCTACATCATAAGTAGGTAATCAGTGTCAGAACCATGATGGCAGGACACCCTAAAGTTTAGAGATCTGGGGGGAAAATGTGCTTTTTGCCAAACAGAAACATTATATTTTTTATTTTATTCACTTAAGTATTAACATATGGGAGCCAGAGGTGGTGAAACACACAAATTCCTAAACAAGGGGCCTCTATTGAACACTGTGCTTTGGGCTCCATGAGTCCAGGATGGCCACACGATCAGGTGCCCATCATTTGACCGCAACAAAGTGGGCCTTAAAGTCAGCCAGCTGGGGACACTGCAGACTTTGAAAGCACTGGTTCAGCTGTTTATTCAGGTGTATCGTACGCCTATATCCATATATATGGGCGGCTCTGGCTCAGGTGGTAGAACGGGTCGTCCACTAATCGCAAGGTTGGCAGATCCCCTGCCGCTCCACAGTGTCCTTGGGCAAGACATTGAACCCAAAAACATTGCTCCCAATGGCAGCACTGTCGCCATTGGTGTATGAATGTGATCTACTCTTTAAAAATGTACGCCGCTTTGGATAAAAGCGTCTGCTAAGTGAAACTGTAGACTGTAAATATCATAAAACAATATGGACTGCATGACTTGAAGATGCAGAAGTGTGGGAAAAAAAGCAGTAAAGATGTTACTTTGCTGAAGTCTGATCTGTCTTTAAAATGTTATTTCTTTCTGCATGTACACATATGTATGGTTCTGCTGTTCTTCTCATATATCAATAAGTAATGATTGCATTGCACAGATGTTAACACATCTACATGTTACCATATCTATGCATGAGTTCATAAGAAGTGCATTCATCTAAGAGTAATGTGGCGTAGAGACTGACCACAGAGCAGATTGTAGCTATGATAAAAAACCATTTTAATCACTTGTTGCACAGACGCACAACGAGCATCACTGGCGGTTTCATCTGATAAGTGCCACACCTCGATGTAGCACCAATTCAACGGAGAAGAAGGGAAGTGAATTTGAATGTTTTTAACATTGCTAACGTTATCAAAAACGCATTATCAGTGTGATTGGGAATGATGTTTGTATACTGTGTCGTGTTCTGCTCGGTACCTCGTTATGTTTATGTTTTCACCGAGGCCTGCCAAGAGACTGAGCTTGAAGCTAACTCCGCTACAACAGATCTGACGGTTTTTCTGAGAAGCGTTTTGGTGCAGAAACCCAGGACATGTGGGTGTTGTTGGGTTAATGGCTGCTCTGTGTACATCTGATCATCTGGTGGAGGAGTAAATAAGCAATCCAAAAGCTTACAATACGATTTTGGCATCGAAACTGTGCAGAAATGTCCCCAGGGATGTGTACAAAAAAAACAAAACACATTTTAGATTCTTAAACGCGTATGTGTTCACGCTCCATTGCTCTCGTGTACCTGATGCAACACAACACAACAGCTCTGCCCTCCACTTCTCCGGAGCTTCAAGTGTTCCGACTGAGCCTCTGCTTTCTGTTGTTGTTGTTGTTGTTGTTGTGATAAAAAGCATTATATTGCACTTTTGTCTCCTTTTTTTTTGTAGCCACCTCCTGTACAGCATCAAAAGGTGAACTTTGGCTAGATTTGGTGGAAAAAGCTTTTCACAAAAAAAAACAACATGGTGAGAGTCACAGAAGTGAAGCTCACAAAGTGGCAAAGACTAAGTGCTTTTAATGGCTTTTGCAGCTCGGCTTTTAACACAGGAAGCAGACGCATGGAGGGAAGCAAGACGGAAACAAAAAAAAAAAACAATTGTGACTGAGAAGACATAGCAAGATATTCACACACAGGGTTT